>NC_090226.1:11637500-11937500 GCF_024489055.1 Chanodichthys erythropterus | reverse complement strand
GTCACAACAAATTCCATGTCATCCAAGATGCTCATGTCTTTCTTTCTTCAGTTGAAAAGAAATTAAGGATTTTGAGGAAAACATTCCAGGATTTTTCTCCATATAGTGGACTTCAGTGGGTTCACCGGATTGTAGGTCCAAATTGCAGTTTCAATGCAGCTCTAGCGAAATGATCGGTCATTTTCTAAAAAAAAAAAAAAAAAAACATTGTATACTTTTTAACCACAAATGCATGTCTTGCACTGCTCTGCGATCAGCCACGCATTATTTTAGAAAGGTCACAGGTGACGTAGGCGGAAGTACCATGTTAGGCTGAAAAACTATTTTTTCCCCTTATTTTCCCCTCCAACTTCAAAAGTTCCCCTCCAACTCCCCCTTCAAAATCATCCGATATCGTTGTTTTACCTTTTTTTGTAAAGAACGCCCTTGGGTTGGGTTAAAATTCCAATCTGGATCTGGATCAGCACTTCGCGTGACCTATGTAACGTGATTATGTCATGCATGGCAGATTGCAGAGCTAGTGCAAGATGAGCATTTGTGGCTAAAAAGTATATAAATGTTTTATTTTTATTTTTTTAGAAAATGAACAATCGTTTCGCTAGACCCTTATTCCTCTTCTGGGATCATGTAGAGCCCTTTGAAGCTGCACTGAAACTGCAATTTGGACCTTCTACCCGGTGAACCCCACTGAAGTCCACTATATGGAGAAAAATCCTGGATGTTTTTCTTTTCGACTTAAAGTCACGGACATCCTGGATGTCAGTCAGTAAATTATCAACTAACATTTTCAACTAATCTTTTAAGGACTGTCTAAGTTACAATGTCCTATTTTACATATATTTTATATTTATTAAAATTGCATATAGATGAGAAATAATAAATTAAACATGGAAAAATTCTAAATTAAAAAATAATAAAATAAAAATTCCACATTAAAAATGTAACAATTACATAAAATAATAATAATATTAGTAATAATAATAATTTAAAGATGCCCTAGAACTTTATAAGTTCTTAATATAAGTCTAAGGTTCCCCCTGAATGTGTCTGTGAAGTTTCAGCTCAAAATACCCCATTAATTTTGTTTTAATTAATTTTTTTAACTGCCTATTTTGGGGCATCATTATAAATGAGCCGATTCAGGGCTGCTGGCCCTTTAAATCTGGTGCTCCACACCCCAAGAGCTCACGCTTGCCTTAAACAACATAAAAAAAAATTCACACAGCTAATATAACCCTCAAAATGAATCTTTACAAAGTGTTCGTCATGCAGCATGTCTAATCGTGTAAGTACAGTGTTTATTTTGATGTTTACATTTGATTCTGAAAGAATTTGAGGCTATGCTCCGTGGCTAACGGCTAATGCTACACTGTTGGAGAGATTTATAAAGAATGAAGTTGTGTTTATGCATTATACAGACTGCAAGTGTTTAAAAATGAAAATAGCGACGGCTCTTGTCTCCGTGAATACAGTAAGAAACGATGGTAACTTTAACCACATTTAACAGTACATTAGCAACATGCTAACGAAACATTTAGAAAGACAATTTACAAATATCACTAAAAATATCATGTTATCATGAATCATGTCAGTTATTATTGCTCCATCTGCTATTTTTCGCTATTGTTCTTGCTTGCTTACCTAGTCTTGATTCGGCTGTGCACAGATCCAGACGTTAATACTGGCTGCCCTTGTCTAATGCCTTTCATAATGTTGGGATCATGGGCTGGCATATGCAAATATTGGGGGCGTACACCCCGACTGTTACAACAGTCGGTGTTATGTTGAGATTCGCCTGTTCTTTTAAACAAATGAGATTTATATAAGAAGGAGGAAACAATGGAGTTTGAGACTCACTGTATGTCATTTCCATGTACTGAACTCTTGTTATTTAACTATGCCGAGGTAAATTCAATGTTTGAATCTAGGGCACCTTTAAATAGTCATGTTGTGTACCATTGGTCCTGGACTTGTAATATGTGTTTGAGAAATTAGTTAAAAGGGAACATCTCTTTAATATCAAGATGTAACAGGGCTGTCCTTTTTGGTAACTTCATTCAAAAATCCCCCAATTATGGCTATGTATCGATGTATTCACTATTCTATTCTCATCCTCATTTCTGAAGAAAGTGGGTGGGAAAGTGTAGCTCCTGCTACCTCAGCCATTTCCCTCATGCTGATGAGAAACAGAGCTGCTCTATGCCTTTGCATTGCTAAACATTAATAGACAATGGACGACTGTTCATTTAAATGCGCGTGCTGTTCCTCGAAGGGTGTTGCACAGTAATTGAAAGGTGTGAATCAGCAAGCGGGGTCGTGTGAATAAGCAATAAATGCTAATCAGCAACCGGCCCGCTCCCGTAGAGGAGCTTCCGGAGTGCAGAGTCGTTTAATGAGGCTAAATGTGGCGGGTCATGGAAGGACAAATCGGATCTGTTGCCTGAATGTATAAATATGATCCTAATTAAAAGGTAGTTTCTCAATCATCCACATTTTGAGGGAATATCCAAGTGGAAATTTTCGGTTGGTACTGGAAAACAGGCGCCATTTTTAATACAACATTCACTGAGTTTAAAGGCCCTTTTCTTGCTTCTTTTGCAGGAGGAGGCTTCCACCACTGCTCTAGTGACAAAGGCGGAGGTTTCTGTGCCTATGCTGACATCACACTTGCAATCCAGGTGAAATGTTACCAGAGATTGCTAATGTATGATATGAAACATTCTCAGTATTTTGACTTGTTGCTTACTGAATTTTTATTTCCAATGAGCAATGCCAATAAATAATATTGCTGAAGTTGAATGAATAGTTATTTTACTCAGTTCTTTTTATTAAAAATTATTATTCAAAATTCACTTAAAATGTTTTATTATTTAATTTTAAAATGTTATCAAACATTTGAAATAAGTTAATATTTTGAAAATATTTTTAAATGCGTATAGTCGGCCAATTGTTTTTAAATTACACTAGAAACATATTATAGGACATACAAATGATCAAATAAACTGTAAATGTAACACTCTTATTTAAGCATCTGCTGTTGTTATATAATTTTTACGTTGGAATTTAGCACTTTTGAGTAGTGGATTTCCTATCATGTTCAGTATAGTCGCAGTTTGGTCATTTAAAAAAGTATGTTGTTTTACTCTAATAAATAATTCAGGGGACCTGTTACACAACTTAAATAAATGCATGGTTGCAAGTTAAAAATTCAAATTTATTGTTTTAATTAAAACTTTTAAGTTGCAAACATTATTTTGTAGAATTCTGTTGACATAATAATGTAGATCATTACATCAGCTTAATATTGTCTGTGATTTAAAATCAAATTTCTGCGATAATTGGCTTTTTAAAAAAAATAGGTTGTAGTAACTTAATGAAATTAGGCAGTGGATTTCTAGATCCCAACATGCTTTGCATAGGACTGCATAAGGAGAAAAAAGATTGAAATCAAGTGTTAATTTGTTTGTTTTTAGTGAAGGCAAAGACCTGTTAGTTTTTAATGCTGTTATGTTTGACATTTAAAAGAGCTTTTGTAATGTTGAAGTTTTTGTGGTTACCATTGTGCTGAAGAGAAGATAAATGATGATAAACACTACACTGATTCTGTAAGCAATGACTGTGCTAATGCCAGTGACAAGTAATATCTTACTTGTTCATTAAATATACATGTTAAATAAGTTATATTATCATGTGCTATGATAGCTGTTGATTTGAACTGAAATATATTTTGAGATTAATTCGTTCCAGGACTACAAGTCTGGTAGGAGCAACTTAATTTGTTTGAGTAATCAACTTAAAAATGTGTGTTTATGCTACAAATTAAGTTCCTCTAACTCAGTGTAGCTTGTTGGTTGAACATAAATTCCCTCAAAGTTGTCATAACTCAAAATAATTGATGCAAATTGTTGTGTTAATTTATTCTGTTGTTGAGCCAACCCATTATTTTTCAGAGTGGAACAGAGATAAGAGGATTACTTACATAAACATGTCATTAAAACTTTTTACTTTGGAAATGCATGTAGCGTTGCTCCCTCTCAAACAGCCCAGCCTTGGAGTTTATCCTTTCATTAAAAAATCCTGCACAGACTCATGCGTACGAATTCATGTACCATCTTTTTACTGAAACTCATTCATTGATTTCCTTTTTTTTAACATTCATTCCACTTTAAGACTGTTACTATGTCATGAGATCCACAAACCTCTTTGCAATTTGTTCCTCTGTCAGGCACAACCTAACTTCCTCCCTTGTGTGTTTCCCTCTGCAGTTTCTCTTTGAGAGGGTGGAGGGAGTTGCCAGGGCCACCATCATCGATCTAGACGCCCATCAGGTGAGCAGTCCTTTTCCAGCTCCACTCTGTCAGTCAATGGAATTGACGCTTGGACGAGATAATACCCCCTTTTGGAGGTGAAATCAATAATTCTGCACTCCGATTACTAATAAGCAACAGCTTTGACTCTTCTGCTGCTGAAACTTGCTTTCCTCTGTTGACATGGCTCTGTTAGTGTTGGCTGTTGAGTGTGCCATTAAGATGATTGCCATGGAAATTGCTACTCCGTGACAATGCTACTTTTTGGGGCTGTCAAGTGTGTTATGTTATGATATAGACTTGTGCCGATATTCGGTAATGCGATAAATCGCGATAATGAATATGCACAATATTGTAATCGTCGGCACTTTAGAATACCGTAAATAATAATTTATTACCAATTATTAATTTTTTATAAGGCAATTAAGAATACTTTACCCATCAATCGTATAAAATGCACAACACCGCTGTATTCTGCGTCAAAACAACACGCGCTCAGATGTAAACAATACCAACGTGCACGAGAAGCACATGGCGGAACCAGTGGAGGAGACACGCTGAATGAAAGTGCGCGTTCACTCTCTGACAGCAGAGGGCGCTGATGGAACAGCAGCGTGCAACGGTTACCACGGAAACCGTGCAAACAAAGTAACTGCGCTAGTGAAGTTTTTAAAATGCTTCAAACAGCCATTATTTTTTTTGTAATCTCAGTGTTGTTCATAACGGCACCAAATACTGAATACTTAAAAAATACTTAAAAGGATATTTATTTTCAAACCTAAACATTTTTATATTTTAATCTGGACTACAACATGCCCTAATGATTAGAATGTTCTGATTATTTATTATTGTTCAGTAAAACTTTGAAAACATACAGCTTCATTAGTTAACATGTTAATTCATTATCATTAAACTGACAGTGAAAAATACTTATAAAGTATTAATTATTATTAACCAATTTTAATTTCTTAGTTACTATTTAATAACATTACTAAAATCAAAATAACTTATTTAATGGACCTGAGATAAAACTAACAATGATCAGTTGTGTTTCTAAACTAACATTAACAAAAAATAACACTTTCTGTAACAAATGTAGCTATTGCTCAATCTTAGTTAATGCATTAAATAGAGTAAAGTGTTAACTGTTGTTCTTTATAGCCTAATTCTTTTGCATTTTAATCTGTTTGAACATTTCAGTCAGAGTTGTTTTTGTTTTATTACAAAAAGAGTTCTTAAACCTGTTAAACTTTGACAAAAATGGTTTTGCAACTTATTTTAATATTGTGATAATACCGTATACCGTGATAAAAGCTTCATCAATTAATGCAATTATGAATTATGCGCAACATGAAAATTTGATACCGTCACATGCCTATTATGATACATGCTCTTATAGTATGTAATGAGGTGCTAGCTTTTCTTGTAGTTCTTTTACCAACTTATAAGTGCATTAAATAGTCAGATCATAATTTTTTTATAATTTTCCCCCCTGCGGTCCACTTAAAGGTTTCTTTCCCCAAAGTTTTACAGACATAGTGTAAATGTAACTGTTTTTTTGTTTTTGTTTTCTGTCTTTAAGAAATCTTTGCAAGTTTTATATTTGCATGGGCAATGTATTTGTACTCTGAATGGAATTTGGGATCAGTGGGATTTTTCAGTAGGATTTTTTCTTTTTTAACAAAAAAGTTAATACTTTTATTTATTAATAATGCATAAATTGTTTCAAAGTAACAGTAAAGACTTTTACATTGTTGCAAACTATTTCTTTTTGAAATAAATGATGTTCTTTGGAACTTTTCATCAAAAAATCCAGAAAAATTATGGTTTTCAACATTGATAATAATAAGAAATGTTTCTTGACACTGGAGACTGAAGAAAGAAGAATAACAAGAATAAATTTCATTATCAAACATATTAAAATAGTAAAGAGTTATTTCATGTTATTATTTTTTACTGTATTTTTTATCAAATAAATGCAGCCTTGAGCAATCTCAAGAGACTTCTTTCAAAAGCAATCAAAAGGGGGAGATTTTCAGTAATAATAGAAGAATAGTATAAGTTGTTACAGTTTTAACACTTACAGAATCTTTACTTACTAATCAATATCAGTGTCTTTAAAAGATCAAAGAAGATTTAATCTAGCAAGATATGGCCCCTTTAGAGATCAGGTATAAATACTGTAAGAAGCCACTCTGTTGGTCTTTGCAGCAGTAGAATATGTCATATCCAATGCAGCACTGAGATGATAAATTATCCCGATCTTTAATAAAATATGACCGTTCTTTAATCATTCTCACTATATTACGGGTTTTATGATCTTTGACTGGGAGTGTAGACTGCATATTGAAATAAGCCATATGTCAGTCACTGTTTTATCCTTAACCTCATGATATTTACTTGGTCACAAGTGTATTTATAGGCTGACATACAACTGAATTAACATAAAAGGAATTAAGCACTTGTGAGATTGTATGTTTACTGTGAACTAGCATCTCTCCATGTTCATTGGGGACAGTGAAGGTGAGCAGAAAATATTTTGTTTGACGTTGTGTTTACCCAAGTGAGAAAGAGAGCAGGATCAAACGAAAGAGACAAGGGAGGGCTTGATGAGATGACAGAATGAAAAAGAGAGCGACCTCACAACCAAAGACTCTGAGGTAGAGTTGAATTAAGCTGCAGAGCTCTAAATGGGCAATCGGCTACAAAGAGTTTAAGATGATGGCTGTCACACTCATCACTTCTGAGAAAACCATTATTCTTTATTGTCAGGTTTTTGGTGAGTTAATGATGGGTTTCTTAGTTTTCAAGATAATTTGAATGAAAAGTAAGCAAACATATGTTATATATTATTAACATATATTAAATGAATCTGCAGTGGTCAGGTGGTACAGCGGTCATGTGGTACAAGTAGGAGCTCTCAGAAAACTCCTATCTTACAAGCTCTAATTATGAGCTCTATGAGGACTTGAATATTTTTTTTTGTAAACTATACTAACTGGAAACACAGGCACATGAACAAAAACACAATGAAACTCAGTGTGACCCTGACAAATAAAAGTATGAATTTCTTTAAAAAAAAAACAACAACAAAAAAAATCAGTCTAAACTTAAACTTTTAGAGTACATATTTATCATTTCGCGCACCCATATCAGTCAACCACTTGTCTTAACGTGTCATATCCTTCCCTCCTTAATTAGTGTAAATCAACATGTTTCCCTCTAATTTGCTATAAAGCACTCTCCTTCCTAATGAGTCACCTCCCCTGCTAATTAGCCCAGCCTATTAATTAAGTTCTCATGGACCCAGGAGCTGTTGTTTTTGATAATTTTGGTGCTACAGTAGCACAAAAAACTGCTATAAGCATTTTTAAGTGTGGCTTGATTGTAATTATGGTCTTTTGCTCATTGACTAAACCAACAAGATCAGATCAATACCATTGCCGGGTGAATAATTCATGGAGGGCCGCAAGCAGAACAAAGGTGGGAATCTTCATGTCGGCATATAAATGGACCTAAAAGCGCTGTCTCAGCTGGGTTTAAAGGCTGTGAAAATATCGAGAGGGGAGAAATTGGCGTTAAAGCTCCAATTAAAGGCTTAAAATTATGACGTGTAATGGCAGATGCTGGTCTCTAAAGGCGACATCAGTTGCATATATGAATTCATTAGTGTGTGCTATAATAGCCAGGATTATCTGCACAATGAGACAACAAATTGTTAGTCCCCTGTATGATGGCATATTAAGAATCAAAGTACTTAAAGTAGTTGTTAGCATCGCTGGAATGCAATGAATTAAAGCAACAATTCTTATTGTTTAATGAAATATTATTAAAAATGATTTATTCGTGCACTTCTTACAGCAGCATCTCTTCCCTTCTCTGTAGACTTGTGCCGATATTCGGTAATGCGATATATCGCGATAATGAATATGCACGATATTGTTATCGTGGGCATTTCAAAATACCGTAAATAATAATTTATTACCAAATATTACAATTATTATATTATTTTATAATGCATTTAAGAATACTTTCCCCATCAACCGTATAAAATGCACAACACCGTTGTATTCTGCGTCAAAGCGACACGCGCTCAGATGTAAACAAGCCCAAAGTGCATGAGAAGCACATGGCGGAACGAGTGAAGGAAACGCGCTGAATGAAAGTGCGCGTTCACTCTCTGACAGCAGAGGGCGCTGATGGAACAGCAGAGTGCAGCGGTTACCCCGGAAACCCCATAAACAAAGCAACTCCGCTGGTGAAGTTTTTAAAATGCCTCAAACATATATTTTGATATGGACTACAACATGCCCTAAACATTAGAAATGTTCTGATTATTTGTTATTGTTCAGTAAAATTTTGAGACATACGGCTTCATTAGTTAACATGTTAATTCATTATTACCAAACTGACAGTGAAAAATACTTATAATGCATTAATTATTCTTTGTTAATGTTAATTTCTTAGTTACTGTTTAATAACTTTACTAAAATCAAAATAACTTATTTAATGGACCTGAGATAAAACTAACAATGATCAGTTGTGTTTCTAAACTAACATTCACAAAAAATAATACTTTCTGTAACAAATGTAGCTATTGCTCAATCTTAGTTAATGCATTAAATAATGAGACATTATTGTAAAGTGTTACCTGTTGTTCTTTATAGCCTATAATTCTTTTGCATTTTAATCTGTTTGAAAATTTGACTTTATATTAAATAAATTATATTATATTAAATTATATTAAACCTGTTATACTATGACAACACTTTTTTTTGCAACTTATTTCATTATCGTGATAATACCGTATACCGTGATAAAAGCTTCAGCAATTAATCGCAAAATGAAAATGTGATACCGTCACATGCCTACTTCTCTGATGACGTTTACTGGCACCAGTGCGGGAAAACCTGTCGCTCACATGAGATCACAGCAATAGCAAACCACAATCGGTCCCGCCCACATTTTCCCCTGTTTGACAAGCTAGCAATTTCGGTTTCATGCTGACTTTAAGACAGGCTGATACAGCAGTCGTATTAGACTTATACTGACACCTAGTGGTGTGGATTTACTGTAGCATCACTTGAGAGTAAAAATTTTCGCTAATAACGTCATTGCAGAAATTTGCTATTTGCAGTCAGCTATGATTAATTTGCTCCACAACCAAATGTGTCCGATAACAGGAGGGTTACGGAGATCAAATGAGTATTCAGCCGGTCACGTGATTCAAACCAGCTGCCCCGATGAGGCAATCTGCTTCATGTAAAATAAAACCACTTTTATTTGGCTACTATATATATATATATATATATATATATATATATATTTATTTTTTTTTTTTTTTTTTTTTTTTTTTCAAAAGTACTATTCATATTCTTTGTGTAACCTTTTTAATTAGAACAAAAACTTTACACAACAAAAGCAAAGGTGATCACACTTCAACATAAAATTCCAAACACAAAACAAATGATGTATAATGTTATGTAAGTAATGTTATTTTTTACTATTATTTTTAAAAATATTAAATATTAAAAATGTTTAGTTTTAATTTTAATTTAAGTTCTAGAAATTGTATATATTATATTTTTTTCTTATATAATTTATATATACATATATATATATAGCTTTAATTTTTATTTTTCAGATTTAGTTTTAATTTAAGTTTCATGTAATATTTATATATTTTTGTTTTTATTTCATCTTTATTTCAAGGTAGTAATAATAATAATCTCAGCATCTGTTAGCATCTCTCTGGCTTTAGTGTTTATGATAATTCACATTGTCATCACATATTCAAACAGCATCCTCCATCATCCCATTGACTGCCTGTAGCAAACCAAAGACAGAAAATCTACATGAAAACAATGAAATGGTCCATCTGACAGTTCCAGCATGTGCCTGTATTAGCAAACAAGCCTTTGGGTGTTCCAGTTCCAGCTGATTGCAGACTTGGTCTCAGATGCAGAAAACTGTACTTTCTTCCATCCTCTGCTCTTATGATAGTGTTGATGCATTAGATAATATTACCATTTCATAACAGTTCACCTCTACTAGAGACCAGCAGTGGAACTTAAGGGCTGCTGCATGTTTAGTAACCACTTCTGTATATATTATTAATGTAAGCTGCCTGTTAGATTTCAGAGGACCAAACTTGAAATTGCTACATTGATATCTTTTTGCCAGCAGCAAGGTTTTGCTGCTTGAGCGCACAGATGGTGCAGACAGGAGAATGTGAATGTGTCCCTAACGCGTGGTTCATAGTCTCGTAATTGGCTAACGGTCTGAGCAGAGAGACAGGGCTGTTTTGGAATAAGAGGTTGTAGTCGTACACATGAGTTGTGTGCCTTGCAGCAGTTTTAAATTAAAAGTGACAATAGCCAGACGCTGTACTTGACAGATGAGGAGGATGGAATAAAGAGGGATGGAAATGTTTTGTCTTCAGAACAGAGCTCAACACTTAGCTGAAGAAATCTCTTGCTGTCACAATGTAGGTGAATCTTTGACACAATGTGGGTGAATAGTGTTGTAAAATATAATAATTGTAAAATACATAATTTTGCAATTTTTTTTTACTTTTGTTGGAGACGGTGATGATAGGGCAGGAATTTAGGGGCAGACTAAAATACGCTGTAATACACCGCAAACATAATTATTTTATTTTTCTTTAATTTTGTGTTCTTTTCATAATATACAGTAAAAAAGATTTAATATTCTTTTTACTATTATTATTTGTGAACCTGGACCACAAAACCAGTCATAAGTCGCAATAGCCAACAATACATTGTATGGGTCAAAATTATTGATTTTTTATTTTTTTTTTTTAATGCCAAAAATCATTAGGATATTAAGTAAAGATCATGTTCCATGAAGATATTTTGTAAATTTCCTACTGTAAATATATCAAAAATGATTTTGTGAGTGGATATGCATTGCTAAAGACTTCATCTGAGCACCTTTTAAAGGCAATTTTCTCAATATTTTGTTTTTTTTTTTTTGCACCTTCCGATTCCAGATTTTCAAATAGTTGTATTTCGACCAAATATTGTCCTATCCTAACAAACCATACATCAATGGAAAGCTTATTTATTCAGCTTTTTCAGAAAATTGACCCTTATGACTGGTTTTGTGGTCCAGGGTCACATTTGCTTGGATTAATTTAATGGATATTTCATTAATGGGCATTTCAGTGTAAAATCATTTGTCTGAAATTGTGCAGAAAAATTATTTTGTTTTATTTTTTGTTTTATTGTATGTGTGTGTGTTTTTTAAGAATGTATACGTATGAATAACGAGACAAAATATGTATTTTTTACCATATTTAAGCAAAAATTTGCACCAATAGAATTCTGGAAAGCACTGCAGATTTCCATAGAATTTAAACCTTTATTATTCAAAAAGGCACATTGTTTCCATACTCATTTATTGAGTATTCCAGCTAATCTGATATAGTAATTTCAGCTCATTTTAACACATTTGACCATATTAGAATGCAGAATTTTTCTGATTTTTTATGAAAATTAGTGCAGAAAATGCATAAAGCCCTGATAATTTCCTAGATTAGCAAATTGATGTATAAACCACTAGACCGCATCTTTTTTTTAATACACTGTAGTTAGTGAAAGTCTTAGATCATTAATAGTCTTGGTTGTAGATAGTGTAAACAGCAGGAATCTATGTAATATGAACTTATATCTGCTCTTTGATACATATTGCAGGGAAATGGCCACGAGCGGGATTTCCTGGAAGACAGACGCGTTTACATAATGGATGTCTATAATCGCCACATCTATCCAGGAGATGGATATGCGAAGAGTGAGTTAAAGTGCATTTGAGTGTGTAAATGGGGATTTGAAGTGATCCTGATTATGTAAAGATATCCTGTCCCACAGTGATACGAGAAGCTAAAGCGCTTTGGATCATGGTTATCTGACTGATTTAGCCTGGACATGCTCTTTATTCGCATATCTATAGAAATTCACACATACACTCACAAATAATGGAATACCGAGATGGAGACAGATGATAAGGAAAATTGGGAAGAAGGTAAAGTTCTTTTGCCTACAGGGGGCAGTGTCCTGCAACCCTCATGGCACTGTGAGCTGTTGACTAACTGCCTTATATGGTTGAATGTTCTCTTCATCATCCACATTTCTATTGTTACTTTAACCCTCTTATTTATACTTGCATGACAAATTAAAAGGGATGTCAGTGCAGTTTGCAGTATATATTTGTTTTTCTTTTTACATTTTATACATTCTTATAGGTTGTTTATAATAAAAATGTTTCCTCACATCTACATACCAAACTGACTTTAAAAAAAAAACAAAAAAAAAAACAGAAAATGTCAAATGCACTTCCAACCCCTTTATTTATTTATAATTTATCCTAACATTTGAAATCCATCTTTTGGTACAGTATTCACCATTCAAATTCTAATTGATTGATGTCTTTGTCATATTTGCATGCTGAATTGTGATTGGTCTTCTTTTTCTGCCTTGCATGTACTGATATTTCCTTCAGTAAATGTTTTGATTGATATGTTGGATATCAGAGAAACAGCCCACAGTGGTTTGAAGGCAGGACTTAGAACATGCTTCAACTGGTACTGATATGGTCACATTATAATCTTTGTCAATTAACGCATCCGTTATCTGCACTATTCTAACTCGCTCTGTCAAACATTTGAGTAGGAGTGACAGAAATATTGCTGTTCTGTTAAGCTCCAGCGCACACTGTGCGACAACTTGTCAAACCTGAGATGATTTCATTAAAGCATTTACATACCGTAACCAGCTAAACATGAGGTTTTATAAACGTATAATGTTCTGACTTAAACTTCCCCTCGCTCTATTGAAGGCACGTCCTGGCTTCCCTTGATAAGTTTTGCATGGCCTCGTTTTCCTTAAAATTTTCATTCGTTTCTTTCCAAGCCATTTTCCCTCAGTGACTTCTCAGTATGTTCAAAAGAGAACGTACCTCCGTTTTCTGACTCTGTGTATCCGTAGTCCTCTCATCTGCCTGTAAAAGCACAAGAGACTAATTAGGTCTTAAAAGCCTCAGAGAAAGCAATGCATTGTGCTCTATTTGCCTTTAAACCAGGCTTAAATAAATGAAAGAACACCTTACATTAGGTTTTTTTTTTACCTTTTTAAAGTAAATACTTACTAAAATTTGGTGATGGAAAAAAGACAGAAAAATCCTTAGTGGCTTTCCCCCCAGTTTTTAGAGGGAAATATAGTTTGCCCCAAAATGAAAAATCTGTCATCATTTACTTACTCTTATACCTGTATATTTTAAAAAGTTTGATTATTTCTTTTGTGGAAATAATTATTGCAGACTGTCCAGGCTGCTCTTTTGCATACAGTGAAAGTAAATAGTGTCCACTGATATCATGCAATTTTCATTGAATTGAAACTATTGTATGACTTCAAAAGACTTGGAATATAACAATTATGGTGTTTTTTGTTCATTTTGGAACTTGACAGCTCCTAGTCCCCATTATCTTTCATTGTATCGAAGAGAGCAGCTTCAAAAAATGTTTTGGAATATAATGACAGATAATAATGACAGAATTAGCATTTTGGGGTGAATTAACCCTTTTAATAGATTACTTTGTCTGTTCTTGAGTGTAACTGCTTTGAATTGCCATTATCTACTCTGTTTGCTGACACTTTACCTCCCTTTGTCTTCATCTGCGACGAAAGCCTAATTTGGTCTTCATTTCTGACTTCAGGGGCGATTAAACGAAAAGTGGAGCTGGACTGGGGCACAGAAGACATGGAGTATCTCCAGAAGGTGGAGCTCCATTCAGAAGGGGCGCTGAATGAAGTACGGCCTGACATTATCATATATAATGCAGGCACGGACATCCTTGATGGAGACCCTCTGGGAGGTCTGGCTATATCCCCACAGGTACAGCTGTCATTCATTCTTCCTTTCAGTCCTCCATTTCAGATCTTAGATGCACTGCTTTAACAGACACACTCTTTTGGCAGGCTGGTCAATGAACCCCTGTACCAAATTAATTATTCAGGCCTGCTTTATAGAATGACCATGCAGTAGCACTGAAGAATATCTTTATTTTGTGGATTTTGAGGGAGATTAGAGGAAAGAATTTTATTAAAGTAATATATCATGTGGTGTATTAATGGTGACAGTGTTTGATATGCCTACACATGAGTTACCCTGTGCCTTTGACCTGTTACAGTATGTCTAATAAATCAAATGATGTTAGCAAGTTTCTGTACTTTTTGTACTGCACGTTCACAATATTTAATTTTTTTTTTTTAATCAAAGCTGTTACAATTTCTCCAGTATAAATATCTAATAATCTATCAAACAAAAGATTGTATAATATATTAAGACATGGTTAACATTTTACAATAAGGTCCCATTAGTGCACACTGTAAAAAAAAATCCCAGTAAAATTTATGGTAAAAAATCGGCAGCTGTGGTTGCCAGAACTTTACTGTAAAAAATACAGTAGCAACTTAAAAAAATTCTGTTAAATTAATTTACGGTAAAATAACGTATTTCATTAACTGATATAATGTTAATTTACCAACCTAATGAAGTACTAATATCTGTCTTGTACCTTTATAATACACTGACAGTCACCAAACACAGTGGTGATAAGAGTCACATGATGAATCAAAGTTCATCACAAGCAAATTTTCCACAAGCTAAGAAGGACAACACTAACATATAGAAGGTGCACACAGTGTCATTCACACACACTAAACACCATCATGGTAAAATGCATGAAATTTAAAAAATGCAATAAACATTAATTTAACAACATTAGATGTAACATAAAACCCTAATGTACATAACTGATTAGAAAAAAATGAGAAAAACTAAGAAGAAACGAAAATATATCAAATGCGAAGTGTCACGCAGGGAATTGTGAGAATGTCAATTTAGGTTTTTTCACTGTAAATTTTACAATGAATTGTTATTTTTCACTTCCAAAAACTGTGAATTTAATTGTATTTTACCATAAAATTACATTAAATGTACCGTTAGATCTATTACAGTTATTCAACCTATATAGCACGGAAACTTTCTGTAAACCAATTGACCAATTTTTCACCGCAGCATTTTTACAGTCTTTTACTGTTACAATCACGGCCATTTTTTACAGTGCATTAACTAACACTGAGCAAAGCAATTGCTACTATATTTAGTCATCTTTGTTAACATAGTTAATAAAATTACAACAGTTCATTGTTAGTTCATCTTAGTTCAGGTCCATAAAAAATAACGGTAACACTTTACAATAAGGTTGTATTAGTTAACGTTAACTAATGCATTAACTAATGTTAACTAATACAACCTTATTGGAAAGTGTTACCAAAATAACATCTACAACTTATGTTTACATATACAAAATGTTTTCACCCCTCTCTCAGGGTATCGTAAAGAGAGATGAGATCATATTCAGGGCAGCCCGGCGGCGAGGAATACCCATCCTTATGGTGACATCAGGGGGATACCAGAAGAAGACCGCCCGCATCATCGCTGACTCCATCCTGAATCTGCACAGACAGGGTTTGATTGGTGAAGAGGCTATAGAGGGTGCGGGACCCTCACATGTGCCGTTTATGATGACCAAATCTGTCTCATCAGGGGCCGTGTTGGCTGCCATTTAAATTCCTCTGATCTCTGGTCAAGTGTGTCAAACACGCTGTTAATTTACCTAATGCAAAAATTTTGAACTAATGTATAATGTTCTGGACAGGGGTGGTTTTGATCGAGATTGACTCAGGATAGCTTCCGTAGTTCATTGTTTTGAACTATTTAACTCGTATGTTGCATTTTTTGTGATAGTTTTAGACTTAAATTTTAAGATTGGGTAATATTTTCAATTTTTGCCTCATTTCTTAAAGGGTGTTTAATGCAATGCTTGTTTGCACGTTAAATTTTTAGAGGAATAGGTTTCTCAGTAATAAATTCTGCCATCATTTGCTCACCCTCATTACAAATCCACTCAGTTTTATTATATGGAAATACATGTATCTCATTTTGTGTTTCACTGAAGAAAGTTGGAACGACAGAATTTTCATTGTTGGATGAGTTATCCCTTTAAACATTTTTAACTGGTGCTCACAGATTATTGGAAGGGAATTGATTTCTTATTAATTTAAAAAGAGAAAATCTATGATTGAATCTAACGTATGAATATTGCGCATGCATACATCCTCTTGAAATCCCTAGTGTGAGATACACAAGAAAAATTTGTGTAATTTGTGGCAGCTCTCTCGAACACTAATTAGATTTATTCAATATTAAATTACGGCATTATGAATCAATTTTGGATTCATTACAGATTCCTCATTGTGTCAACCTGCTCTGCTATAACGCCTTGAAATATTCTGTGACATTAAATGAAAGTTGCATTTAGAGATGTGCTTTTGCATTTAGAGATGTGCTTTTAGCAGCACAAGGAATTCTCATTTGTGTGCATCAGCAGGTGGACCACTGTCAGTCTGACAGCTTTCTATCATATTACACCTGGCAGGCTTTTGAAATGTCTTCAGGCTGAGGCCGGGGCTCTCTCTATTAGGAAATGAAACTCTTCATTGGAAAGTCTGAGAGACATTGCAGTTGGTTACCAGTGTCGGTTCTAAAGCTGTGATCTTGTCTGACTCAATTTAACAAAATGGTTCATCTAGAGAATAAATAAGAGATGATGACTTTGTTTTTTTTTTATTCCCCAGATTTTGAATTCTAGTGTGACATCAACATTCTCAGTTTTTTTTTTTTTTTTTGCAACAGGTTTTATTCTGTGATTTTATTTTTAGACATAAAGTGTAGAACAGTCTGCAATTTTTACTCAATGAGTTTATGTACAGTACTCCACACATATTTACCATTGGATTTGTCACTTTATTGGCATATTAAGCTTTGAGTTTATTTGAAGATACTGTATGGTTCACCCAGAAATGATCTGTCATCATTTATTTACCCTTATGTCTTTCCCAATCTGTTTGACTTTTTTTTTTCTTTTTTTTTGTGGGACACATGAAGTATGGAGCCTCTAAAGGGACCTGGTGATGGAAAAAAATATCATATGGTGAAGAAATATATATATTTCTATGCTTTTGTATTTACTCATGAAACTTGAAACTTTTGTTTTCCCCCTGAGAAAAACTGGTGATGGAAATAATATGAGAGGGCAGGAAAAACTATTTTTTTCAGGGAAGCGCAAAAGTTTTGCAAGCAAACGCCAAGTTTCTAGGGGGAACGCATAATTTTGTGAGCAAAGCATTGAAATATAATTTTTCTTCTCATATTTTTTTTTATTATCCACCGTCTCTGTATAGATCAGAGCAGCATGAACATTCTCCAAAATATGTCCTTTTGTGTTCTGCAGAAAAAAATCAAACAAGTTTGAAACAACATAGGGGGACTTTTAATGAGCTGTCACTTTTATTTAGTTTTATTTCAAGCTCAAGGTTGGTATCCAGAGGATTGTCTTTGTAAGGAGCGAGTAATGAGTCATGAACTTTGTGTAAGGCACTTATACTCCGGTTGCAGGGGTAATTGTTATGGCTCTGATCTCTTGAATGAAAGTCATAGAAACTAATTCCACCAACCCTGTTCATGTGGTGACTAATAAAGATTTACTGGTGTAAGTGGCCCTCCAGACCTTTCTGCACTAAACTGCTCTTAAAGCACAGAATAATATAAAAACTAGTGGTGGGCATAGATTAATTTTTTTTAATCTAGATAAATCTCACTGTAATTTTGGAATTAATCGAGATTAAAATGGCTAATTTGAATTCTGCCAAAAACATTCAGAATATGTGTGCTTCCCAAATAATGACTAAAAGTAATCCGCCATTTTGTCTGACAAAGCAGTCAGGAGTTAGAAGATTAACCTCGGTGGAGTTAAACTTGAAAAATTGTGTATATTGACATCTTTCCACGTTTGAAACAACATTGATTCTCATGTTCGTTCATGTTTATTTGATGTTATAAATGGACTAGTAGTAAGAGATGATCGGTTTAGGAGCCTCTTGAGCTGAGGCGCTACAGCAATCTATCACGACACATTAAAGAGCAACAAAACAGTTTTTATTGTTTGAATTTCTTTAATAACTACATAGTTTTAAAGCTGGGACTTTGTTTAATATCATAAGAAACCTGCTCTGTCTTGTCTGTCGACGTGTTGTCAGTGTCCTCTTTGCTCCGTGATGCATTTATCACTGTGTGTGGCGTGATAGCGCCACGGCTTGTTGGACAAAGCAACAGTAACTGCTTTACTGGGGGGCGGGTCTTTGCGAAGGGTCAATTCGGCTAGGTATACATCCACGCTAAACTATCAAGGTGAAAGTCATCATAGCTTGCGTAGTATAGACCGAGCTCCCAATCCAACTTTGAGAATAGATTAACGGCGATATTTTTTTATCGCCCGATAAGAGTCTCGCGCTAACGGCCCACCACTATTAAAAACATTGCTCTGTTTGAGCATCTCGACCACCCCTGCATAGCAAATGGAATGATTGTGCGATGAGACTATAGTTTTGTGTGGCTTGTGGTAGATGGGTAGAATGTTTGATGGTGGTAGTGGTACAGGAACAAACCTTTAAGCCTAATTTAACATTTAATTCTTCAAATCCACTGAAATAGTATGATTGTTGTTATTTATTTTGTGATTTGTTTTTGTTTACATTGATACCTCCCGTTCCACGTATCCCGGTGTGAGGCTTTAAATAGCAGGTTATAAAAGATAACTAATTTGGTAAGGTGTTTACTCTTTTGGGAATGGCAAAATTTGAGTTATTAATTTTTTTTTAGGTCTTGGGTTAAAGTTATGAGTCTGATATTGCACTAGGGAGCTGGAGGGATCTTGGTAATGGACACTAATGAGTTTAGTAGGGCTCTTTTTGTCCCTTTCCTTTCTTTTTCTTTTTAATGAAAGCCGTCAAAAGGATGTGTATGGAGGTCACTTGAAAGACGTGAACCCTTTAGGTCTTGCCAGCAGTTTAATGGATCCGTACATGAAAAGGACCACTGTGGTCCTGCTTGAACAAATGACTTGGCTTACTGATGAGTATTTCATGTGCACAGATCTAAAAGGTTTGGTTAATAACATTGCATAACAGTGATTTTTCTGTATGAACACTAGCACTTGTGATTTTTGCCATTTTATGAAACATGTATATTCATTTGAAATGAAATTACTTACAAATTAATTAGTACTCTTATTTAACTCATTAATCAATGATTATTTAAACATGTGTTTTCTTGTAAAGAAATACTTAAGCACTTGGATAATATACAGTACATTTATACATAAATCTATAGAGATGGTGGTTTGTTAACATCTAACAAATGTGCCAAATGTTGTGTTTATGTTCTTTTGTACCTGCACTTTTTATTTAATGCCATTTTTATGTAAGAACAGGGAAAATAAATCAATTCTAACAATGCAATTACCAAAGACCTCATGTTTATTGTATACTATGTCTGTTAATACTTATGATTTATATGACTTTTTTCCATCAGCGTGACATCTTCAAACACCTGCTGGTTTATTGTTTGAAATCCTCGCCACAACCATAGAAGATTAATGTTGAAAGCAAATGCTGAGCGGTGGGACAAATGTGCTGTATTATTCATCATCTCTTTGTTTGCAGTGCAAAAGCAGATATAATCTGTTTATACTGACGATTCAGTACGTGTGTTCCCAGGGAATCAAACCCATGACCTCGGCGTTGCGAGTGGCAGTTGAGCTGAATGCCCATGAAGTGGATATTCTTTCAGATGAGGTGAATGATTTGCAACCATTCATTCCACTTGATACATCTCTTTTTTCCAATCTAAAAGCCAAAAACTGTAGCCACCTCTCTGAACTTTACCATATGCCAACCGTACGTACGTACGTCCCTTCCATACTCCACCCTCCAGTGCTGTCATAAGTTATTTCAGGAGGTGTCTATGACTCAGCGATCAAACATCCAGAGCTCACTGACGTTATGAGAGCTACAAAAGCAGCTCAGATGTCTTTATTTAAACACCCCATCGCCACCGTTTTACAGGCTCTCATTAACCGCTGCTACGGCCTATTTGCATAGTCTGAGGTAATGAGTATAGGTCCCTTGTTCCTTACTCTTCAGCCTGATTAAGGACTTTCTTGGAAGTTTGTTCAAGAAGAGACGCTTGAGTGGTCCTCCTTGACTCATTTAGCCATGGCTATGGGGAAACTATGAATTTGATATTACATTTGAGTGCCGTTGAACGAAAAATGCGATGTTGTTGGATACTGAATATTTCATCTCGAGTGCCGAGCGGGACCGTGCAGTCGCATGTGTCTGTCTGCATTTATTGATTTATTTAAATGCAGTTTATAAACAGTTCACCATTCAGTCACTCCTGGCTTGAACTTTAGTTGCTGAATTGGATTCAGACTTGGAAACTTACAATCTACAATATCCCTTGAAGTCCCAGGGGGCTGTTTACCTCCGTGTGAGGCAGTTTAACCTTGCGAATGTACTCTTAAGAGGATGTTTTACTGAAATTACAGTAAGCAGGAAGGGATGTTTGATCTCAAGGATGTGTGGAGGACAATATAGTATTCCATGTGTTAGTAAAACAAGCTCAAGGAATTGTTCACCCTAAAACGAATATTTTATCTTCATTTACTCTTCTTCATGTCTTTTGTGAAACACAAAATGAGATATTTGGCAGAATGTCCAAGCTGTTATTTTTCATACAATGAAAGCAGATGGTGTTTTTCTGCCATGTGCCACCAAAAAAAAAGAAGAAAAAAAAAACACACCTTAAAACCAGAATCAGAAAGAGCTTTATTGCCAAGTATAGGAATTCGGCAATAAAGACACTGTATTACAAGTCTCCTAAAGCCATTCAACAGCCTTTGTTAAATTAATGTCATTCTCACATTGCACTAGGTTTCATATCATTGACTGATGCTCTGTCGCGTGACCAATCACAAAATGGCAAGGTTGAAAAATGTGGACCAAATGAAATTTGATAGCTACTGCAGAGGGAAACATTATCATTGAACCTCAGCGACTTAAATGTTGGGCTGTTCTTCACATCTATCGTATGAATTCAGCAGACTTGATCTATACTACAGTGTTTTATGGTACTTTTATAATGCTTTTTGCCATTTTTGGAGCTTGGCAGTATAAATCACTGCCCACTTTCTTTGTATGGAAAACTTCCAAAATGTCTTCCAATAACATTTTTCATTTTTCACCGAAGAAAGAAAAGAATACTAGGATGAAATTGACATGAGGGTGAGGCAATGATGACAAAATACTATTCTTTTAATATTAGAAATCCACCATTCTGTGGTTCAAAATCTCATGCAAAATCAGATGCAGGATAGAAATTGTAGTGGTGAGACGTTAACTCGGCCAAAAGTGCACAGCCCACTTTCCAGACGAACTGAGGTGGGAGATCTCTGCTTTTGGCCAATTTAACACCTGGCTGCCATCCATTTCGCACACAGAAAGAGATGACACAGTTAGGGAAGGCCACTCTTCTTCCCATGTTACTCTCTGCAGGATGGATCAGCTCATCCACTGGTATAATGGCTAACGCCCATTGAGCTGTGCATATCGTAAAGGCAATTCAATATAGATGGAAATGAGATTAGACTGTGTTATTAGATCGCACTTTTCCAGTTCGGCTAAGGCAGCGGGTGCCCTGTTACTATTCAAGGCCATTCTGCAGATTTGTCTGAGGGGAGCAGGTGCATAAGTTATTGTGTGCATTCAATCTCTTGTTTGAGGTAAACATATTCGTAGGGAAATATTTTGGAGATGGAATAAAATTTTCAGTTGCATTCTGAAATGTGCCCATTCATTAAAGTGCTGTCAGTCATTTTAAAAGACATTTTTTGAGCTTTTTTTGCCCTTGCTAAATTTAGTATGGAGCACCTAGAGTGCCACTTTAATATAAAGAAATCAATTATCCATGTATTTCAAAAATAAAAAGGTACTTTTTAACTGTGATGTATGTGTGTGTAAAATAAATTGTAGTTGTACAAAAGTTAAAGCAACATTATTTTTTAACTAATCTAAAAATGACTTAATGTATTCATTTGTTACCTTTAACATTTTAATAAAATTCATAAACATGAATAAAATTTTAAGATAATTATTATGTCTATTTATTGGGCCATTTGACATTATATAGTACCTCTTAATAAATGTATTTAAATTGTTTAGATTTATTTAGCGCTTTATCTGCAATTATGTCTTGTTTGTTAAATATATTATAATCAAATATTGGAGTGATAGAAGTCTGTTTAGTTTATGTTTAACCTTCTCTTCTGTGAAATGACATCTGTGTTTATAGGGTGTGATCCTGGGTTGGTTGTTGCAGATTGATGTCAAAATGATTGGAACAGCTGGGTCTTCTAACCGGGCTTGACGCCAACTCTCACACATCAGCTCTCAAAAGACAGTCCATCACCCTTTATAAGTGGCACCTGGATGAGACCTGGAGTGCAGAGATTCAGTCTGCGAGAGCTATTATTAAAATCCTGTCTGAGGGACTTTCCTGTTGGCCAACAATGACGTGTACCTTGTTTTCTCCCAGCATGTAAGTTTTTGCTGAAGTTTCTCTTGTTTTAGCATCAGATCTGCAGGACTTGCCATTGCTGATGTTGCTGACATAATGCTGGTTCTTTGATAGTACATCATTTTGACTTATTTGACATGTGAAATGGAAGCAGAGCAACCTCTAGTAAACCAGATTCCTGAATGCCTTTAAATGACTAATGGATGTAACCTTCCAAGTGGTGATTTGTTTTGAAGGTGTTGTCATGCTGTTGTAATTCTGACATCAGATTTGTTGTTGATATAAAGGTTGCTTCAGGGCCAAATGAAAAAATCCTGCTCTCATTTGTACCATAGTTCTTTTTCCAGCCATTTTGAGGAAGCTACTTCGAAACTAGCCTATCAAGCTACAAGCTAAAATAGTTCAAGTACAGTAGAGTGACCCTTTTAAAAAAAGTAGTTAGTCAAAAATAAGTAAATATTTCAAAGAAGACACTGGGGTTGAAATTAGTTAGTTGGAATGAGAGTAAATTTGTTAAAATTATTTTTTTCTTTCATTTACAATAAAACTAGCTAGGTTGCATGAACAAAATATGATAGTAATTTACAATTACAATAGAACACCTTCATAACAAAAAAAGCAAAACTCGCACTCAAAAAAATGCTGGGTTGTTTTAACCCAGACAAACAACCCAGCATTTTTTAGAATGCACCCAATGAGAATTCTATGGAAGCCCGTTTCCGCCACAAAATAAAAAAAATAAAAACAGTAATTGCGACTTTTTATCTCAGAATTCTGACTTTTTCTCTCGCAATTGCGAGTTTATATCTCTCAATTCTGACTTTTTTCTCACATTTGCGAGTTCTAGTCATAAGAACTCGCAATATCACGCAATTGTGAGTTTATATCTCGCAATTCTGACTCTATAACTCGCAAGTGTGAGAAAAAAAGTCTGAATTCTGAGATAAAGTCGTAATTACTGCTTTTATTTTTTTATTTAGTGATGGAAACAGGCTTCCATAGAATTCTTTAGTCATCATTTTGCTTCGACAAAAGTGATTTGAACACACCTGACATTGTAATTTCCACTTCTTAAGTTGTTAATGCAAATTTCTGAGGAGGATTTGAATGAATGTCCCTCTGCAGAATCGTGTCTTGGATTCTAAAGTGATTCAATTGGTTAAAAGAACATTTAGGTTTTAGTGCCCGATTACGAATCCTTCAAAATCGTTTAATAATGCATGCTGTCTAAATACAACCATTAGTGGCTTTTAAATTAACTTTTGAATCATATTATATAACTTAAAGTCCCACCTCACAGATTTTACACATTGCACTGCATAGCCCAAGGACAAAAATCTGAGAAAGATGTGCAGAGTTATATGAAAGTGTTCCTGTCGCTCTCTCGTCTGGAGGAGCTCTCAACAGCTGCTCATTTTAGACTGTAATCAAATGCCTTTTAGTTAACAGTCTCCCTCTCTCCTCATAATGTCTCATTGAAAGGCGAGTGAAGTACACTGAATGCTGGAGATTTCAAGCATGCTGGATATCTGATATTATTTTAGAATTTTCTGATGCAAGCATCCTCAATCTATGCACTCTTTTTTAATAAAGTGTCCATTATAAAGCACAAGAGAAATCTGATTCCAAAGTGCCTTTAAAGGGACAGTGTGAATTAAGCTGGTATGCAGAAGTTAGCCAATCATAACAGAGGTACGTATACATGCACCATAAAAAAATAATAATAATAATATATATATATATATATATATATATATATGTCATGATTTGTTATCCCAACATTTTTTCTTTTGTCAAATCAACTTAGATAATTAATGTAAGGTTCAGATAACATAATATTTTGAGTTTCTGTTGATTAAACCAAACATTCATTGTATTAACTTTTTTAAGGCCACAACTTAATTTTAATTTCAATGAACTCGAAATTTTAAGGCAACCAGGTAACTGCTTTTTTAAGTTAAACCAACAATTCTGTGTAGGTGTGTTAAAAAAAAAAAAAAAAAAAAAAAAGAATATAATGTTAATTACTAGATCAAGGCTTTTTTTTTTTTGGTACCAATAGACAAACATTGAGAAAACATAAAATGCTACATTATGCCCCTTTAAATGTTGTTTGGTCCCTAACCTCAACATTTCTGTGCAAATTCAAGTCTTTGTGCATGAGACAAAAGGTGCTGGCCTTCAGACTAGTTCTTAATGTACAGACCAGGCCAGTGTAGCTTGATGGCTTTAAAGGGTTTTGGACACTTTAGCTGTCAGGAAATCAGTTGAACACCAGGCTGGCCATGTTTGAAGACCAGAAAACCACCCCTAGGCTGGTTTAAACTATTCTACACAGCAGCAAGCTATGGCAGAATGGTGTATTATGCCTCCTTTAAAATATATATTATTTCAAAGAGGGATGTCAAAAGCAGCAGATCAGAGAGATCCTCTTGAAAGGAACCCCTGGTCCTTGCTTCTCAGTGCCATCACAGCACTTTCCAGCAGTGACCATTTCCATTAGCAAGACAATGATGGTGAGATCTAACTCTCTTTCTCTCTCTTGAACTCTCTATGTATCCACTTAACACTCAAAAAGTGTGGGGAATAGAACTTGTGAAGGAGAAAATCAGGATCAAATCATCATGTGACACACATACACTCTTTTTTTAAGCTTTAAGTCCCTGGCCTGCTCAGGATTGCAACTGGTGTTTTGCATTCATGAAGCATAAGCAGCTACTGGAAAACGCCAAGGACTCCTGAAATTTCGAAGCAAAATCTTTTTTAAGAGAAGCAGCACAATTTATTTACCCTTTTGTGTGAGTGTGTAGATAAGTGTATGTCTTTCATAAAAGTTCTATCAAAAAAATAGTTTTTGTTATGTAAAATATGACCAATCCATGGAGGTCTATAATACAACTAGCATTCCCATCCATTCATCTCAATAGCAGTTGCCCTTCTAGCGCAGGACCCTGTGAGATTTGAAATCTGCCATCTTTGCTCAAAATGGGATAATGCAGCTGTGTTTTTATTTTTAATTGTGAATGACAGTGTACAGTATCAGTTTACTTGTTTTTTCCCCTGTTTTGATATTGTAGTTAGATGTCTCCAGATGGACATGCATTATTCAACAGGACTGCAATATGAACAGTGGACCAGCAGGTGGCTGCAGGAGGCGTGTGTGTATGTGGACCGCAGTCCCACGCAGCACATGCTTCTTTGAGCAGTTGCTCCATATGGGCAGATTCAAGATCAGTTTATCTCCTCAGGCCAGTAATGCACTTGGTGGAGGACAGAGCTGAGGGACTTTTCTGAGACCAGAAATCACTTGTGTCATGGGTATGAGTGTGTTTATATGTTGATGTAATAGAGATGTGCAGAATTTCTGTGAATGTGGAGGAGAGTTGGAAACTGAGAACCATTTTTTAAATTACCAGAGCTGAATATCAACCTAAGGCGTCAATTTGCAATAGTCTTTTCTTTCCTATTATGACATATCCGAGTGAAACAGCTTCTCAAACAAGAAAAAGTGTAGGGTGGAAGTTGATTTTGTACATTGGGAAATCCTTCCATCCAATATGAAAAGAATATCATAAAATAGGCTGCAACACTACTAAATGGACAGCGTGATCATAGTCCAATTCCCCCATTACTGACTCTTATGAGCTGTTTTCTGGTTACTTTTTGTGCATGAAACAGATACAAGCGCAGCAAGTGATTACACAATGAGTCTGGTTGTTTTCGCGAATCAGAAACATATAGAACAACCAACGTAGTCTGAATTACTCTTATGACCTGGCTCTCTTTAGTGAATCAAATAGAAACCAATGCAACAACTGCAGTCCGATTACGTGACAAATGATGTTTTTAATTAACAAAGTTCGGGAGGAGCACGTTCAAATGATCTACCCAGTTAGTACAATTGAAGGCCTATATATACAGTGTGTACGGAAAGTATTCAGACCCCCTTTAATTTTTCACTCTTTGTTATATTGCAGCCATTTGCTAAAATCATTTAATTCATTTTTTCCTCATTAATGTACACACAGCACCCCATATTGACAGAAAAACATTTTTGCAGATTTATTAAAAAAGAAAAACTGAAATATCACATGGTCCTAAGTATTCAGACCCTTTGCTCAGTATTTAGTATAGAAGCACCCTTTTGATCTAATACAGCCATGAGTCTTTTTGGGAAAGATGCAACAAGTTTTTCACACCTGGATTTGGGGATCCTCTGCCAATCCTCCTTGCAGATCCTCTCCAGTTCTGTCAGGTTGGATGGTAAACGTTGGTGGACAGCCATTTTTAGGTCTCTCCAGAGATGCTCAATTGGGTTTAAGTCAGGGCTCTGGCTGAGCCATTCAAGAACAGTCACAGAGTTGTTGTGAAGCCACTCCTTCGTTATTTTAGCTGTCTGCTTAGGGTCATTGTCTTGTTGGAAGGTAAACCTTCGGCCCAGTCTGAGGTCCTGAGCACTCTGGAGAAGGTTTACGTCCAGGATATCCCTGTACTTGGCTGCATTAATATTTCCCTCGATTGCAACCAGTCGTCCTGTCCGTGCAGCTGAAAAACACCCCCACAGCATGATGCTGCACCACCATGCTTCACTGTTGGGACTGTATTGGACAGGTGATGAGCAGTGCCTGGTTTTCTCCACACATACCGCTTAGAATTAAGGCCAAAAAGTTCTATCTTGGTCTCATCAGACCAGAGAATCTTATTTCTCACCATCTTGGCAAACTCCATGCGGGCTTTCATGTGTCTTCCACTGAGGAGAGGCTTCCGTCGGGCCACTCTGCCATAAAGCCCCGACTGGTGGAGGGCTGCAGTGATGGTTGACTTTCTACAACTTTCTCCCATCTCCCGACTGCATCTCTGGAGCTCAGCCACAGTGATCTTTGGGTTCTTCCTTACCTCTTTCACCAAAGCTCTTCTCCCCCGATAGCTCAGTTTGGCCAGACGGCCAGCTCTAGGAAGGGTTCTGGTCATCCCAAACATCTTCCATTTAAGGATTATGGAGGCCACTGTGCTCTTAGGGACCTTAAGTGCAGCAGAAATTTTTTGTAACCATGTCCAGATCTGTGCCTTGCCACAATTGTGTCTCTGAGCTCTTCAGGCAGTTCATTTGACCTCATGATTCTCATTTGCTCTGACATGCACTGTGAGCTGTAATGTCGTATATAGACGGTTGTGTGGCTTTCCTAATCAAGTCCAATCAGTATAATCAAACACAGCTGGACTCAAATGAAGGTGTAGAACCATCTCAAGGATGATCAGAAGAAATGGAAAGCACCCGAGTTAAATATATGAGTGTCACAGCAAAGGGTCTGAATACTTAGGACCATGTGATATTTCAGTTTTTCTTTTTTAATAAATCTGCAAAAATGTCAACAATTCTGTGTTTTTCTGTCAATATGGGGTGCTGTGTGCACATTAATGAGGAAAAATGAACTTAAAATGATTTTAGCAAATGGCTGCAATATAACAAAGAGTGAAAAATTTAAGGGGGTCTGAATACTTTCCGTACCCACTGTATAGCCTTTCGTTCCTCGAAAGTCTTTTCTGCATCCCTCCGCCACCCCTACTTTTTTTTTTAAAGAGTTGTTTTGTTGTTTGAATGATGAACTCACTCAATGAAAACAACAACTAAGGCTCTCTGTGTCCTGGATTGCAATCCAAGTTATGACAGTTGTTGCAATTGCTCATGTATCTTTGCAGCCAATTTTTGCTTGCATCAGAGAGAGCTGTTCAGCTGTCAAATCACAGTGCAGTGTCCTATTATCTGCCTGTAAATTCACAATAACCCACTGTTTCTAACCTCTCAATGTTTCTTGTTTCCTGCATGGGGTCCATTCACTGCATCTCAAAGGAGTACTACGGTAATATTTCCTCAACTTATTTCTGTGTATTTCAGCATGTCATTGTGTATCTGGAGCTCAAATGACTATGTTCTTCTTTGCAGCTGCAGAAGAGGCGTTGGCTGTAGGATATTAGAGCTGCAGAATTCCACGGAGAAATATCCAAACGTTCCGTGATCTCCTATTGTGATGGTTGGCTCAACTCGAGAGAGACGCCTTTCTTTTTTGCCAGATAAACATTCTCCACCATCACCATAAATTAATGAAGGTGCCATTACTAATGAAGACATTGAGTCTGTTTGGTCTGTGAACACTCTAAAGTCTGACATACTCTACATTGTTTTTGTTGCAGTCTGCACAATTGGGTGGAGACGGCTTCCAGCGTCCCTTTTTGGAGCTGAAAAATACGATACTTTCAAAATGAAGGGATGACTGCGATGGAAAAAGCAACAGAGGCTGCGGCACTGCAGGCTCACAGACTCACAGACCTTCAGACACAGCTTTCATCATTAAAGACCCATCAGAGCCCGTGAACGGCCCTTACCTCTGGATAAAACCCAAATAATAATCAATCAAAAGGCTGACCGGCCAAGACACACAAACACAAAGCCCCTGTTTTCCCACAGAGAGCAGAGAACTCATGCCTTGAAGGTATACAGCATGAAACCTCTATGAAAATGGCAAGTTTGTTTTACTTATTGCTCACGGGCCCTTTTTTTTTGACAGAAAGATATTTTAATTATATTGACTCTGTCTACCTTTCATCAACATTTCAGCCCTTTTTAGTCCAACTGTTGTGCACAGCAACACTTTTAATGAAAAGTTAATGAAAAGGTGACAGAATGTGAGACTGCTTGTGGCCAGATGGATGATATTAAGTCGTGAGGTGGGGGAGATGGAGGTCAATTACCCAATCCATTAAGACCTCCACCTGTTAGCTTCCACAAATAGACATCTAGACAACAAAAAGGCCACAGCTTAAGCTCTGTGCAATGAGGTAGGCGTATAGCATTTGATTTTGATTCACTCTACCCTTAACCAGGGCTGGAGAATTTACAATAAGTGAGCACACTGCACACTGTACAATATCCCACAATGCAGTGCACTAGACTTGACCTTCTAGTGTGATGTGAAATGTGAGTAATATTGGCCAGCATCCTTTCAAAACATTTTCTCTTATGCTGACCTGGGTTGCATTTATTTGATCACAAATACAACATTTTTACAATTTAAAATAGTTTTTTTTATTTTTAAATATCACGTGATCCTTCAAAAATAATTCTAATATGCTGATTTGGTTTGTTTAAGAAACATTTCCTGTTATCAGTGTTGAAAACAGTTGTGATGCTTAATATTTTTGTTTAAACCATGATGTTTTTCAGGATTCTTTGATAAATAGAAAGTTTAAAACAGCATTTATATGAAATAGATTTTCTTTTAAAGCTGCAGTCTGTAAGTTTTGCCTCTTTGTCGCCATCTCTGTTTGAAACCTGCAATTTCAGTTATTTGCAGCATCTGTAGTGCATTGACACAGCCCCTCAGCAAGGATGAATCTAATGTTTGCTGTCAGTCACCACACCGGTGTGGATACTGTACTTCAGAATCTAAGTCTTGGAAGTATGACCAAAATAAGAATTTTCACCAGAAAATGTCATCTGAACAAGTTAGTAACAGAAGATTTAAATTTCTGTAGCCACGCCATAGTACGAAGTCTTTTGCTTTTGACTATGGTTGAATCTCCAGTTGTCACTGATGATTGTCATTTGGACCTTTCTGGATTACAATCCACCATCAAAAGTATAAGTTTAATTATTGCAGCTGCTGTGAGAAAAGGCTATTAAAGAGTTAGTTCACCCAAAAATGAAAATTCTGTCATTTATTACTCACCCTCATGCCGTTCCACACCCTCATTAATCTTCGGAACACAAATTAAGATATTTTAGTTCAAATCCGATGGCTCCGTGAGGCCTTCATAGGGAGCAATCAATGTCACTTCCTCTGTCAAGATCCATAAAGGTACTAAAAACACATCTAAATCAGTTCATGTGAGTAAACCGACGAGAATATTTTTGATGCGCCAAAAAACTAAATAACGACTTATTTAGTGATGACCGATTTCAAAACACTGCTTCAGGAAGCATCGAAGCGTTATGAATCAGTGTATCGAATCATGAATCGGATCGCGGTTCAAACCCGCCAAACGGCTGAAGTCACGTGACTTCAGCGCTCCGAACTGCAGATTCAACACACAGATTCACTGTGATCCGATGCTTCCTGAAGCAGTGTTTTGAAATCGGCCATCACTAAATAAATCGTTATTTTGTGTTTTTGGCGCACCAAAAATATTCTTGTCGCTTTATAATATTAATATTAAACGGCTGTATGCACATAAACTGATTTAGATGTATTTTTAGTACCTGGATCTTGACAGAGGAAGTGACATTACTCCCTATGAAGGCCTCACGGAGCCATCGGATTTGAACTAAAATATCTTAATTTGTGTTCTGAAGATTAATGAAGGTCTTACAGGTGTGGAATGGCATGAGGGTGAGTAATAAATGACAGAATTTTCATTTTTGGGTGAACTAACCCTTTAATGATCTGCCACCTGCAATATCCTCACATGCCATATAGCCTACTAGCTGGGACTCCTTCTTCATGTAAACAGACGTGACGTAATGACGCAAAGACGAATGGCTGCATGCTCAAATTTCCCGCAGCAACCCACCATTATCATCTGGATTAGAAAACATTATTACAAGTTTACCATTGTGAATCGGGCTAAGATAAGGAGATAGTTTTGAACACTGGCTGGTTATGTACTTGCTCAAAAGTTGATTTTGGACAATTTTTAACCAAAAAAGTTACAGACTGTAGCTTTAACATTATAAATTTCTTTTTTTTTGCTGAATAAAAGTATTAATTTCTTTTCTTTTTTTAATCTTACTGACCCCAAACTTTTGGAAAAAAAAAAAAAAACTGCATTTTGCGAACAGGGGAGTGCAGTACTTTTGTGGGCGAACACAAAAAACACTGAAATTAAAGGGATACTCCACCGTTTTTTCATATTAAACTATGTTATTCCCTTAACTAAGACGAGTTGATACATACCTCTCTCGTCTCAGTGCGTGCACTAAATCCCTCTGTCTCGTGGCAAAACTTTGTTAGCACTTAGCTTAGCCCAGTTCATTCAATAGGTGCCAAGCAGAGAAGCTACCAAACACCTCCACGTTTTCCCTATTTAAATACAGTTACTCGAGTAGTGTAACTCGACCTAGGACGGTGACACAAAACAAAACGTTGCGCTTTTCTAAGCGTGTAAAATGGATAACTATATTGTATGGCGGAATACCATAGCAAGTGCTCGGGAGCACTTTGACTTGGCGCAGTAATATCTTCACTCATGAAAAGTCCTCTCACCGGCCCCTGCTCCCTCTCCTGTAAAAGTCACGTTGGTTATATTACTGCGCCAAGTCAAAGTTGCTATGGTATTCCGCCATACAATATAGTTATCATTTTACACGCTTAGAAAAGTGCAATGTTTTGTTTTGTGTCACCGTCCTAGGTCGAGTTACACTACTCGAGTAACTGTATTTAAATAGGGAAAACGTGGAGGTGTTTGGTAGCTTCTCTGCTTGGCACCTATTGAATGAACTGGGCTAAGCTAAGTGCTAACAAAGTTTTGGCACGAGACAGAGGGATTTAGTGCACGCACTGAGACGAGAGAGGTATGTATCAACTCGTCTTAGTTAAGGGAATAACATAGTTTAATATGAAAAAACAGTGGAGTATCCCTTTAACCCCGCCCCCTCTAATTTTTTTTATTTTTTATAACTATATCACTTTAGGCTGGGGCTCCATTGAGATATATAATTTCACAATTCTTTGAATGCCAAAACATAATTTGCTACAAGCCCTGCTACAATCACAAACGTCAATTGTCTTTTAAATTGTGGTGTTAATGTGACAGCAGCATTGTCACTAGCATACCACAATTTACAATGCTGTGCTTGTGGACTAGAAAAGTTACATCACATGACTTCCTGCTTAACTGTGCAGCACACGTTTATTTGGTTACCGGTAATGTGCAGTTCATTATAGAAGGAGGAACAAATATTCTATATAAGTATAAAATGCATGTATATCCTTTGCCTCAATAATGGCAGGATATAAAAGCAAGCCAAATGCATCCAGATGTTGATCATGGCTTCATCTTGGGATCCTCTTGTCTTTCTGCAGCTCTTGCAGTCTGGGGAGGAATTCCTGGCAAGACAAGACAGAAATCGAAACCTGCAGCTCAAAGAATCGAAGGTATGTCAGGAATTATAAATGGACTGTTAGGGGCTTGTGTGCATTGCAACAGTATTTAATATTCGATTTTCATGTTAATTTAGTACAATTAATTTAAAAAACTGATATTTGGACGAAATGTAATTTTAATATACTGTTTTTGACTTGACAACGTGCCTTAAACATGAAAAATAATAAAATATGTTCCACAGAAGAAAGTCTTACAGATTTGGAACAAAATGGTGGTGCATAAATGATGAACTATATTCTTTTTACTGACAGTTATTCAAAATAGTTTTTATATTTTATAATTATAATTATGTTCATTGATATGAAATAATCACTCACTACTAAAGCTACATTTTGTAATATCTATTCAATGCTTTATCATCTGCCACTATAATGTAATGTCTTTGAATCATCTTCATTTTCATAAATGCAATTAACGCATCATCTAATTAGATTAAATATGCACACAAACAACTCAATGTTTTGTGCTTTCTTGTGTAAAATGTGCAAATATAAAAAATATGTTTTTCTTTGTCTCTCTGATTGATGACCTCCAACCTCTTAAAGTATATACTCCGGAAATTATTGCAAGAAAAATATCAGGCTTCAAATATACATTTCTTTTTCATAAAGCCGATATACTGCATTGTTGTAGTGTAATCAAAATGAAAAATATGTTTACCTGGAACCTTTAAATTCTAACTTGTTTTGTGTTCACACAGTTGTGAGAGCATGTAAAGCTGTTTTTATTAGCTGAAAATACAGAGGAAGATAATCCCTCCAGACATACACAGCTCCCACTCGCACTATATCTGGCAGAAGCAGGCGCAGTGAACAGATAGTCCTCCCATCTAATGAAGGCAAGAGAGAAAAACAGACACCTTGAGTGTCCAGATGGGAGTCTAACATCTTTTTCATCAAGACATTCATTCAGTTAATTGTTAACCATCGAAAATGTCTCCACAACAGTCTGATTACCTCACACAGATGCTGGATATTTCTGGGGGGTTTAATAAGATCAAATCAAATTGCCCTTCTATGACTTTGAATAAAAGACTATTTCAGGTCATGGGTTGTTTAAAATGTTTTTAATGCGAGCATTTAGTGAAGTGCTTGAGCTAAATGCATCTTGTGGATGCTGTTGAAATGAGATCAAGTACTTCTGCTCTGAACTCCTGGGAAGTCCTGGGAAGACATTTTAGGGGGTAAATTTGCCCTCTTTCTGTACAAAATATCATATAAAACTGTCTATGCAGTTGCCAGAATTTCACAGTCAGAATTACAGTTTATATATGTATCATAAAACAACTTTCTTGAACTATAAATATCTATGTTTTAATGTTTTTCAAAATGTCATCTTTTGTGTTTTGCAGAAGAAAGAATACAGGTTTGGAACGACATGAGGGTGAGTAAATGATGACAGAATTTTTATTTTTGGGCGATTCACTTTAATGAACGCCTCATATATTAAAAATGACGGCACGTCCTACACATGATTTGTTCTATATTTAAACACCATTTGTCTTCTTGCATCAAATGGCACATTTTTATGTGGAGATTTTGAGCTCTTTGGCCCAAAGACAAAACATCAGTGCCACATTAATGGAGTCGACCATTAGCCTCCTAGTGGCAGGCCTGATAACATAGGAAATGATTGCAACAATATTAAGGTAAAAAATTAACCAGGGCTTGGGGCAAAAATGACACTGAGAGTGTTAAAATCCCCAAAAACAGATATGGGAGCAAAAATTCTCCCATGGTTTGATATATTTCTTGTAATGGGTTAAGCAACCATAGTGTCCATTTAAATGTATTGATTCAATTGAAGTGTTTGACACACTACCATTCAAAAGTCAGTAAGAGTTTTATTAAAGGAATTAATATGGTATACTTCTATTCAGCTTAAAGTGTTAGTTCACCCAAAAATGAATATTCTGTCTTTAATTAATCACCCTCATGTCGTTCCACACCCGTAAGACCTTCGTTCATCTTCAGAACACAAGATATTTTTGATAAAATCCATTGGCTCGTGAGGCCTCCACTGAGAGCAAGTTAACTTAGACTTTCAAACGCCCAGAAAAGGTACTAAAAACATATTTAAAGGGTTAGTTCACCCATAAATGAAAATTCTGTCATTTATTACTTACCCTCATGCCATTCCACACCAGTAAGACCTTCATTTATCTTCGGAACACAAATTAAGATATTTTAGTTGAAATCTGATGGCTCCGTGAGGCCTCCATAGGGAGCAATGGACATTTCCTCTCTTAAGATCTGTAAAGGTACTAAAAACATATTTAAACTGGTTCATGTGAGTACAGTGGTTCAATATTAATATTATAAAGCGATGAGAATATTTTTGGAGCGCCAAAAAACAAAACAAAATAACGACTTATTTAGTGATGGCCAATTTCAAAACAGTGCTTCATGAAGCTTCAGAGCACAGTGGAATCGGAGTGTCGAATCTGCTGTTCAGAGCGCCAAAGTCACGTGATTTCAGCCGTTGGCAGGGTGAGGGTGAGTAATGAATGACAGAATTTTCATTTTAAATTACTGAAATCATTTGATACATACAAACAAAAGATTTGTAAAGCTTTGAAGCTTCATGAAGCAGTGTTTTGAAATCGCCCTTCACTATTATATTGTTGAATAAAGTCGTTATTCTGGCGCACAAAAACTTTTCTCATCACTTCATAACATTAAGGTTGAACCACTGTAGTCACATGAACTGTTTTAAACACATTTTAGTACCTTTCTGGGCATTTGAAAGTCTTGCTCTCAATGGAGGCCTCACAAGCCATCAGATCAAAAATATGTGTTCCGAAGATGAACGAAGGTCTGGTCCGGTGTGGAACGACATGAGGGTGAGTAATTAATGACAGAATTTTTATTTTTGGCTGAACTAACCCTTTAAATTGATCAAAAGTGACAGTAAAGAAATGTATAATGTTACAAAAGATTTCTACTTTAAATAAATGCTGCTCTTTTCAACTAAAAAATAGATTTCTTTCAAAAACATTAATAAATCTTACTGACCACAACCCTAACCTAATCGGCAAGTCTATTTCTGACATTGGTTAATATGCAGGATGACATCATTGCAGAGTATCACCACAAATAAACCACAATAATGTTCTGGATTCATTGTCATACAAGCACAACGGATTTGGGAAACCTTTGATTACTTGCACTGTTTTGGCACACAATGAAATATTTCATGTCTATAACTCCGATTGGAGCTTTCTGAAGCTCTTCCAAATCCTTGATTTCATTTCCATTCTTTTCTCAGAAGCTCAATATATTGAAATAAACAAGAACCCATTTTTTTGCCATCCAAAATTATGCAAAAATCGCCCAAGCACAAAACTCCAGTGGAGCATCAACATTAAGAGCAACAGCCTCAAGCTATGTTCACTCCCTCTGCTGCCCATATGGCCATAGATCTGCTTGTTCATTTCTTAGCAAACTATCTTCCCTTCTGTGTTTTAGATGAATACTGATCCTGAGCTTTTCCTGAGGCCTTGTATGGCTTTGTATGTGATTTTGGACTCATACCTATTTTTAACTAGTCTTTATGTATTAGTTTCAGTGTGTTGCCTCATTTAAAGGTAACTTGAAGAAAATGGGGTGGCTTCTGAAAGTAGAGATTGTAATATTAAAATGTCACACCATAGTGTGTTGACTGCATTGTTATGAGAGACTTTTTGTTTATGTCTGTTATGATGCCAATAATACAGTAGATATGTTATGAGGAAGGAGACACTGACCTCTGGATTTGACTTTTTACTGACATTTTGAAACTATTTGGAATTCTCCTGTTATGTTTTTTGTTATTTAGCAGGCATTTCCTTCTATCGGAATGATTATTTAGTTTGTGCAATATGGTCAAAATAGCTTTTATTTGAACTCTTCATAGCAATAAATAAATATGATATTTAACGGTCTGAACCATACCTTCTAAGCTACTGAAAAGCCTATATTTCTTTTCACTCACAGTGTAGACTGAAAGAATCCATGCATGAGATATGGAGCAGCTGGAAAGAGAATTACGCAGAGTGGCCTATAGATGAAGAGTCACAGCAGATAATGCATTACTTTAAGAATCACAAGCAGCTGTTGCCAAATATAGAAACACATGAGAAAAGATAAGATGATCATATACAGTGGGTGTTTTCTCACTGCATGTTCATCAGGTTTCATAATTAAAATATGAAAACCATAGCCAGAAGCCTCCTTGGACTGTTTTTATTTTTTCATACTGTACTTGAATGTTGTGATGCTTAAATTTGATTTTTTTTTTTTTTCTGTATTGTGAATGAATCTGAAGTTCAAACTTGAGCAGCTGGGATTTGCCTGTTGTTTGGTAGTGATGGCAGGTTTTCCTGACACTGAATCTGTGTTTTTCAATCTTTTATAACAGTAGGGATAAGTGATTTTGTGGAAAGCCACAATGACAGTGTTTTCCCAAGAAATCACAGTGTACAGAGACAGCAAGATCAAAGTTTTGAATTAGAAAGTCAATGGGAGTGGTAGCTGTCGCCATCTAACTGACAACAAAATCGCATGGTACTCTTTGACCCCTCACGCACAGCAGAAGTTTCCTTTTTGGAGAACTGAATGTTTTTGGCTTTTATTAATTACTTTTAGGAAACTTGTATACAACCCGAATTCTGGAAAATAATTCTTTTTTAAAATTTGAATAAAATGAAAACTAAATGACTTTCAAATCACATGAGCCAATATTTTATTCACAATAGAATATAGAAAACATAAATATTTAAACTGAGAAATACAATTTTATGCACAAAATGAGCTCATTTCAAATTTGATTCCTGCTATAGGTCTCAAAATAGTTGGGATGGGGGTATGTTCACCATGGTGTAGCATCTCCTCTTCTTTTCAAAATAGTTTGAAGACGTCTGGGCATCAAGGTTATGAGTTTCTGGAGTTTTGGTCCCATTCTTGCCAGATATAGGTTTCCAGCTGCTGCAGAGTTTGTGGTTGTCTTTGACACATTTTGCATTTAATGTTGCTCTTCTAAAACCTTTATATACCTTTCAGCATTCATTGTGCCTTCTAAAACATGCAAGCTGCCCATACTGTATGCACTTATGCACCCCCATGCCATCAGAGATGCTGGCTTTTGAACTGAACACCGATAACATGCTGGAAGGTCGCTCTCCTCTTTAGTCCGGAGGACACGGCGTCCGTGATTTCGAACAAGAATGTAAAATTTGGACTCCTGTGTACATAGAACACTTTTCCACTTTGAAACAGTCCATTTTAAATGAGCCGTGGTCTACAGGACACAACGGTGCTTCTGGTTCACATATGACTTCCTTTTTGCATGATAGAGCTTTAGTTGGCATCTGCAGATGGCACGGCGGATTTTGTTTACTGACAGTGGTTTCTGGAAGTATTCCTGGGCCCATTTAGTAATGTCATTGACACAATCATACCAATAAGTGATGCAGTGTCGTCTGAGGACCCGAAGACCATGGGCATCCAATAAAGGTCTTCAGCCTTGTCCCTTACGCACAGAGATTTCTCCAGTTTCTCTGAATCTTTTGACGATGTTATGCACTGTAGATGGTGAGATTTGCAAAGCCTTTGCAATTTGATGTTGAGGAACATTGTTTTTAAAGTATTCCACAATCTTTTTACGCACTCTTTCACAGCTCTGCCCATCTTAACTTCTGAGAGACTCTGCCTGTCTAAGACATCCTTTTTATAGCTAATCTTGTTACAGACCTGATATCAATTAACTTAACTTAATTGTCCTCCCAGCTAAATCTTTTCAGAATTTCTTGCTTTTTCAGCCATTTGTTGCCCCCGTGCCAACTTTTTTGAGACCTGTAGCAGGCATCAAATTTGAAATTAGCTCATTTTGTGCATAAAATTGTAAAATTTTAAACTTTTATTTGATCTATGTTCTATGTTCTCGTGTGAGTAGAAAGTCTTTTAGTTTTCATTTTATTCAAATTTAAAAAAGTCCCAACTTTTCCAGAATTCAGGTTGTACATAGTTCAATCATGAAACACTTCAAAGCAGTTGAGTACTTTGGCCAATCGATATGTTTGTTCTATGTAACCTTTTTTTTTACCATCTAAAACTGATGTCATGAGAAATCGAGCAGGGAGTGCAGGGAAGTGAGTCCTTAAATAGGGAGTGCTGATGATCATGTCCAGGTGTAGGTAATCAGTGATGATGGGGAGATGACGAGGAAGTGAGTGCAGGTGTGGAAACAAGGAGGATCATGGGATATGGAGTCCAGGACAGAAGGGAACTGTGACAGTACCTCCCCCTCCCGATGGAACAACCGTGGAGTAGGGTGGGAACCCTGGAGACCTACATGTGGGTGAGGGAGGTGCAGGCAGGTACAGAGGCCTCCAGGGCAGATCTAGGACCTAATGGCGGGTCCGGAGCCTCGGGCGGGGTCAGGAGCCTTTGAAGGCCATGGCGGGTCAGGAGCCTTGGAAGGCCATGGCGAGTCAGGAGCCTTGGAAGGCCACGGCGGGTCAGGAGCCGTGGAAGGCCACGGCGGGTCTGGAGCCTTGGATGGCCATGGTGGGTCTGGAGCCTTGGACGGCCTTGGTGGTTCAGGAACCCCACCCATAAGTCCCCCAACCACGGGTATACCACCCCCCCCTCCCCCGCCCCCCACAAAAAAACAAACAAACATGTAAATCTTCAACCATATTTGAAAAACCCCTTAAAACTGTTTCCCACACTTTTATAGCCCTAACAAATAATTAGATCAAACTTGCCCTCAGGTCCAAAGCATGCTGGGTAACCAGCAGTGCCTCAATGCAATTAGGTTTTGGATCAGAAAAAAAGCACTACTGACAACACTTTGATTCATGGACAACAGACATTCCAACATGTCATCCGACATCATTGCCTCCCTGTTCTGGAGCAAAAGAGAAGCTGAATTCAAGTCTTATATGATTTATACATGCCACCTGGATCAGACCCCACATTTCGACATGCACATATCCAAAACAAAACAATTCACATGCTGAAAGCCCACAGGTAGAACATGAATATTTCATGAAATCAGGAGTTGATTAAGTAGGGGCCACAACATTCCTACTCAATGAACTATTCCTCACATGCACAAGTGGAATCTCTCCACACGCATTTGTTTGTGAACGAAAGACGTGACATTTGCCTCAGGCCTTCAGCCTGATGATCCTTCTGTGGCTTGCTAGTGTTAAAAACTACGCTTATTGTAATTATGAGTCTTAAACCACCTCCAACTGTCATTGCAACATAGCAAAAGAACGTGTTTAATAGCTGCTTACATGTAACGGAAGCTACAGGACTGCGGTGATAAGGTAACTTTATCAGGAGGAAATTAATGAGCTGCCATCTAGCCTAAAAGCAATGAACGAACATCAAGATTTGCTAAATCATTTAAGAATCTGCTCATATGGATACCATAGCTCAATGTAGCTACTTTTTGTCACTTAATTATTCAACCTCATTTGTCTTCGGTGAGTGAGCTGAGAGAAAAACACATATGCGCTGATGTTAAAAAACAAAGGTGAAGTAGTTTCTTTGTCAGATAAAATAAGAAACTCTTGCTTGTTGAAAAATTTCGCCCCAAACTAGCTGAAGGCAACAGTGTTTGCATTTTATATTTCAAGCACACTCCTGTCATTTGAGGTCAATGTTAGTGGGAATGTACTTATGAAGACGTCAAGACCCTGAAACACATTTTGTACCCTTGTGTAGTCACTGCTGTTATGGAGGAAACATCAGAAGCTTTTTGAAACATCTCTCCTGACATTTTGACCCTCAGCTTGTAATGCCATTAACTAAGTAGAGCAGGACGTGTAGTTTAATGAAGTTCCAGTGGTGAGTTGGACATGCTAGTTAACCAATTTTACCCCAGATAATTATGCACAGATGAGGTTCTAGACATGAAATGAAAATTCAGGTTCTTAATACACATTCCTGGAGTTGTATTTGTCTTTTTTCATCAAAATATACTGACTTTGTCTGCCTCCAACAATTTGTGGCTGATATCAAGGGCACAGGGTTTGGCTACTTGGTAGATGCTGTAATGGCATCTTCTGTGATCACTGACTACCAAATTTGGCAGTGTATTCTGATCTGAATAAGTACATTTCAAATATTTCATTAATATTTAATGTAAGTTTTCACATTTCTTTTTCTACTTTCAAGGACTTCTTCCAGCTGAGCCAGTGAGATGGGAATTCTTACAGATGTCTTTCTTCAGGAATTTTAGACCTACTCAAAAGCCATAAAGCCTTTATTTTTCAACACCTTCACTCTAGCCAAAAGTGAAATGTCTACAGACTGTTCAAGATCTAATCATTGGCCAGTGGCTAAAATTAAGTCCCACCCTACTGTTACAGTAGCTGGTTGTAAGCATACACACGACGAAGGAGATCAAGGAAAACAGCCTTTTAATAAATCTGCAGGCAAGGAAATCCACAAGCAGGAAACACAACCACACATAGTACGAACAATACCGGACAACACTGAACTGAAAACACAGGGCTTAAATACACAGACAAACTAGGTGGTGATGGAACACAGCTGGTGGTGATGATTGAAGGTGATCAGTAACTATGGAAACAAACTAGTGGTGGGAAATAGTACAGCACAAGTCCAAAACAGAGTGCACATGTAACACCTACATTTTTTTTTTTTCTGTTGAATATGCTATTTCATGTAGTACATAACATAACGGAATATATACAGTATATATATATATATATTTATATATAGTGTCAAGATGGTAACACTTTACAATAAGGTTCATTAGTTAAACATTAGTTAACGTATAAACTAACATGAACTAACCATGAGCAATACATTTGTTACTGTATTTACTAATCTTCATTAATGTTAATGAAAATACAGTTGTTCATTGTTTGTTCATATTAGTTCACAGTGCATTAACTGTTAACAAGATTTTAATAATGTATTAGTAAATGTTGAAATTAACATTAACAAAGATGAATAAATGCTGTATAAGTGCAGTTCATTATTAGTTCATGTTAACTAATGTACTGTAGTTAACTAATGTTAACTAATGAACCTTATTGTAAAATGTTACCGTCATGTCTTTACCATCATTTTCAATCAATGTAATCCTTATTACATAGATAGATCAAATATGGACAAACACAACTGTTGGGTTTAAATATTATATTAAAAATTTAAACCAGCGGTTGGGTTTGTCCATATTTGACCCAAATATGGATGGATGGATGGACTGACAGACAGACAGACCCTAAAATGCTCGGTTGTTTCAACCCATGCTTGGGTATGCACAAACCCATTTTATAAAAAGTTTAAACTAGCGGTTGGGTTTGTCCATATTTGACCCAAATATGGGATGGATGAATGGATGGACAGGCCAAGGCCACCTTATTGCTATGTAAATCAAATGTCAGACTGATTTTTCCTGTGCTTTCTGTTTTTTGAAAGACATCCAAGGCTTATTAGCTCATTTAATCAAATCATCATAATTGGCAAATAGGAGCCAGAAGATCAGAGGTCTGGCTGGAATCCGCTCAACCCCAAGAACATACTGTACGTTCAACTCTGCAGCCCAGTGTAGGCACAACAGATGAGTGTTCTAAATTTTTACTTCTTTCTTTAGGTCTCTTTCTCCCTCTTTCATCATGTTTTGTCAAGCTGTGCTGCCCACCCAGGTCTCTTCCACTAGTGTGTTGACAGATGCCTAGCAGGAACAAGAAACTGGCTTCAAACAATCTCAGAAGTAGGATAATAATGTACTTCTTGTTAGGCATGTATGAAGCTATTCAGTTATGCGGTATTGTTCAAATCACTCAACACACCAAATCAGACTACATTTCTATGTTTTAAATTATTGTGACATGTTTTGGTTTTGGCTTATTTGTTCAGAAAATGTTTAGTCTAAAACTTTTTGCCTCAAAAACATTTTTAGCCATTATTAGACGTTATCAATCTTACATTTATTGAGAATTACATACACACAAATCATGGAAGCGTCATGCAAGAAATTCTCTATTTTCCCCAAGTTAAATGTAAATGAGATACACATTATTCACCTGGGTTGCAATATATTGAATTTGGGTTTAAACAATTCATGAAATGGGAAAACTTTCCAAACTTTCCACGCTCACTAATGTGTGTGGTTTCACAGGATGTCAGAGCCTACGGAATATCTTCCACAGTTATAATCGGTGAAGCATGTGCATTAACAGAGTGGAAAAAATGTTATGCTTGTTTGAGCGGTTCCTGTCAATGTGTGTGCTTCAAACACAGGATATGTTTTTCTGTTATTTTTACCCATCCCCCCGTTGCTGTACATTGGGTTGCTTTTGTCAGGGCTATGGTTACCTGTCACATTGCTAAGAGAAGCACACCAAAACACAGTGCTCGGTACAGGAGTATGGCGCTGATGAAGATTCCAGAACCTCCTGCTACACCCACTTCCTTTCTCTCTCCCTTTCTATTTCTCTCTGGGCTTTCTCAAATTTTCCCACAATTTACAAGCCCTTTAACACCACTGCATCATAAAGATAACCCGCTTATTGGTAGGCCACACCAACATGTTCATCACTGCACTGGGTGGTCCCCTATATTATGGGACCTTTGGGTGACACTGTGTTTTTCCTGCAGGTTATCATTACAATAAGATAAAGTGCTGAATGAGAGATCATAATTTTAAGGGAGGTAATATAAAACTGAACATTTATCATAAGTGCACAATATTTCATCTCTCTGCATTGAGAACAGGGATTATAATCAAAGAATTAATCAAGGTCACCTTTATCCATTGGTTGTCTCCCTTATAATGTAGCCTACATATTAGGCTATATTAGATATAAAGTAGGATCCAAAAGTCTATATTAAAAATCTGGGATTAAACGTAGATATAAATTGAAAGTATTATTATTATTATTATTATTATTATTAGATGAGTTTCCATCATCATTTTGACCCACATAATAAACAAATGATTCAGTACGAGTCATTTGTTCAGGAGTCAGGCTGGTGTTTTTTATTCAATAAAAATAATCGACTTAAAAGAGTAATTTGTTTGTGAATCGGACTACACTAGTTACATAAGTTTTTGATTCACTATAAGGAACGGCCCAATAGTATCAGTTTTCATCATCTTTTTGACCAACATAATGAACAAATGACTCAGTACGAGTCATTTGTTCAGGAGTCAGACTGGTCGCGCTGTGATTTTGCTTCAATAAAAAAGATCGACTCAAAAGAGTCATTTGTTTTGTGAATCGAACTACACTAGTCACATACGTTTTTGATTCACTATAATGAACCGCCAAATAGCTATTTGTTCGCGAATCGAACCACATGTATGTTTTTAATTGAGTAAAAAGAACCGGCTCGTAAAAGTAATTTGTTCTTATCGTACTCCAGTGGCGTTTGTTTTCGCGTTCAGCCCGCGAAGACAACTCAACAGAAAAAAATATTATTTGCATTATTTTTCAGTAGCCTACACGGATATTTATTTTTCCACATTTAAAATAGACAGACAAACTCTTTAAAACAGAGGTAAAATTTGATTTGAGTTCTTTTATTTTGGCGCTAATGATTCAGCAGCGTGAAAAATGTACAGAAAATATGGGATAGGCCAAGTCTTTTTAGACTGTGTATCTTTGAAAGTTATACCAAAACATGATTTTTTTTAAACGTATCACAACTGTCATAGCAGAGACTGTGACCTTATTTGTAACCTTTATTGTAAACATACAAAAAAATGATTTTTATCACAGTGGCTGCAGAATTGATTTGAGAATACTATTTTATTCATTCTCTTCTCTTCCAGAGTTTTATGATCTGAAGAATAATTGCATAAATGGATTAATCCAGGCTCAGTGGTAGAGGTTTACAGCAGCCCTAATAGCAGTCCCAGATGCTCTCCTCCATGCTGAACAATTGGCTTTTATGCACACATAATACACAGGGGAACGGCCCACCAATTTCTGAGCAGCTGTAAACGGTGCTGAAAGGTATTTTATTTTTAAAATCAACCTAAAAGTCAAGGAAACAGCATGATTCACATTCATCTCATATGGACCAACTTCTAGTGCCATGTGACTCAGATTTACAGAAGCTTTTCATTTTCCAGGGGAACAAGTATGGTATGTATTGTATTTATATAAATTGGAACCCCCTCAGGGTCATGCTGTCTTTTCTTCCTTTTATCTCATCAAATCTTTGGCTGATAAATCTCTTCTTGAGATCAAACCAACACATCTCACTAGTACTCTTGTAAGAAAGTCAGTTCCACTGTATATCTTTTTTCTTTCTTTTAACCATTATATATATAAAAAAAAAAACTTAAACCAATTCTGAGTTCAGAATTATGTGACAACAAAAACTTTTTGATAAATGTCATTGCACTGAATGCCCCAATTAACTGGCTCACATTGGCTTTGTAGATGTTCATTAGTGCTTTGGATTCTTGCACATTTGCTTCAAGAATTAATCCTGCGTTAATGCGCATTTAACGGTGGACCTTTTTTGCTCCAGTTGAGCAAATCAAAACAGAGCATCTAAATGCATTTGAAAGCGTGTTAATTTCACTGTCTCATCCGCCTGCTAGAGGAGTGTAGTCTTGGAAAGAGAAGTATCAATTACAAGGATCAGAGTAAAACTCATTTATCTTTGCAGCAGACAGCCTGCACTGCTCTCCTAAAGCCTGGTCATTAGAGGGGCCTCATTTGAGCCCTGGGTCAGAATCCTGATCAGGTCAATGCCTGAGCAACATCATTTAGACCCATTAAAAGACAAAAACTCCACCACTGAAATTCCTACCAAGTGACAAATTTATGATACCCTGCAGATAAGAGACGTGGCTGTTTGAGTAAAACATTGAAGAAAATGCTTTGCTTGGCTTCGAACAGTGGAAATAATTGTTTTAAAAAGTGTTTTCCAGACTTCCTATGTCTTCCTATGTCCCCCAACCCCATCACTTGTTTTAAAAAATGTTTCCCACACTCTAAAAAATGCTGGGTTAAAAACAACCCAAGTCGGGTTGAAAATGGACAAACCCAGCAATCGGGTTGTTTTAACCCAGCAGTAGGGTTAAATGTTTGCCCAACCTGCTGGGTAGTTTTATTTAATTCAACTATTGTTTAAAAATGACTGTATTGCTTAATTAAAATTAACCCAAAGTATGTTGGAAATGAACATTTATTAATGTTCAATGAATAATTATTAAACAATAAACATTTATTAAATTGCTTATTAATAAATTTATATTGATAAACTATTAAACTATAAAATGTATATTAATAAAATATTAAAGCTTATTAATAAACATTCACCTTTCGTCTTTTATTGTTGCCTCTAATTGCATCTGGTTTTTAATTTCCCAACTACTTTGGGTTCATTTTAAGCTAGCCATATAGCAATTTTTAAACAATATTTGGTTCAAATCAAACTACCCAGCAGGTTGGGCAAACATTTAACCCAACCGCTGGGTTTGTCCATTTTCAACCCAACTTGGGTTGTTTTTAACCCAGCATTTTTTAGAGTGCAGACTTCCTATGTTCCCCTTCAGACCTGTTTTTTTTTTTTTTTTTTTTTTTTGTGCAAAATGTAAAACAAGTCTTATGTTAAATTCCAACAGTTTATGCAAGATTAGTTTTAGGAATTACAGTCGGGGTGTACGCCTCCAATATGCATATGCTAGCCCATGATCAATGCATTACACAAGGGCAGAACATCTGGATGTGCACAGCTGAATCATCAGACTAGGTAAGCAAGCAAGGAAAACAGTGAAAAATGGCAGATGGAGCAATAATAACTGACATGATCCATGATATCATGATTTTTTTAGTGATATTTGTAAATTGTCTTTCTGAATGTTTTGTTAGCATGTTGCTAATGTACTGTTAAATGTGGTTAAAGTTACCATCGTTTCTTACTGTATTCACGGAGACAAGAGCCATGCTATTTTCATTATTAAGCACTTACAGTCTGTATAATTCATAAACACAACTTCATTCTTTATAAATCTCACCAACAGTGTAGCATTAGCCATTAGCCACAGATCACAGCCTCAAATTCATTCAGAATCAAATGTAAACAATATAACAGTATACAATACTCACATAATCCGACGCATGCATGCAGCATGCATGACGAACACTTTGTAAAGATCCATTTTGAGGGTTATATTAGCTGTGTGAACTTTGTTTATGCACTGTTTAAGGCAAGCGCGAACTCCGGGGGCGGAGAGCGTGCAATTTAAAGGGACCGCAACCCTGAATCGGCGCATTTCTAATTATGCCCCAAAATAGGCAGTTAAAAAAATGAATTAAAAAAAAATCTATGGCGTATTTTGAGCTGAAACTTCAGACACATTTAGGGGACACCTTAGACTTATATTAGTTCTTGTAAAAAACATTCGATGGCACCTTTAAAATACATGAAATGTATTCAGGAAATCAGTGTTTTTTGTTAACAGGCTTTTCCATATAGAAAAATAATAGTTGCTTTGTTAAATGAATTGATTGAAATTGTTTTTGAACTAGTCAGGACATTAAGCTTGTAGGATGTCAGATGTATTTACTGTACCGCATTGTGTGTTGGCCCGTAAACACTTGAGATTGGAAATTTGGAGTCGTGTGTGCTGATTCCTTAAAACAGTTTTTTCTTCCTGCCTGAATTTTATGATTTCTTTGTTGAGACTCTAGAGAAACACATCTAGATCACAAAGTTCTCCTGAGGAATTTTTAATCAATGTGAATCGTTTTGATGATATCATGCAATCTGACAGATCTCATATGAGTGCACACGATAATACTTCTAAAGCCAACTGAGTGACCTGATGAGGAGACAACTAATGGGAGTGTTGAATAAATCATTGGAGGTTGCCAAGTTTGTGCTGTGGTTTCTTCTCAACTATTTCATTATTGCATTACTGTTCAGTTGCAAAAAGATCATCTCAACTTTGCTGTCAGTGTGAATGCACCACTGATCAAACACAGAATAGAGGATGTGCATGGTGAGGGAATAATGCATGGCAACATACATGTGTTAAGCAGTGTTAGGGTAACGTTACAAGTAATGTTATGTAATCAGATTACTTTTTTAAAGTAGTAAAGTAATGCATTACTTTTAAATTTACAACAAAATATTTAGTTACTTTTTAAAAATAATGCAAGTTAATTTGTTTTCCCAATTATTGACTGACACCTCTCCTGTCCTCCATTTTGAGAGAATAAAACCTCAGAATATTACGCAAACCATACGAATAAGCAAAAGTTACTTTAGTTTATTGCTGAAGTAAAAGTGTTGAACTTTCTTTTCCTGCGTCTTATTCTTCTGCAATCCAGAATAGCAGGAGAGCTGAAAGGTTTGTTTGAGCTGCGCCCTCTACTGTACAGATGTGAATTTGCTTCTGCCTATGGATTATTCATTTCAGTTTTGGTGTGAAAGGGCCAGTGCTGCCAATTGCTTTCAGCTGAAAGTAGCTAAAATTGGTCGCTAAATGATGTCATACTGGCGAATCCACTGATCTGTGTAAGCAATAAGGTATGAGAGGCTGTGCTGTATTGTGAATAAGTCACGGCTGAAGGGTGTTGTTAGGCATGACGTGAAACTTTTATAAATGGTTACCACACAATACAAATATTAAAGCCAAAAATATGCATCAATGCAACTTTCATGAAGTAAAGTTTCACTAAAAGCCTTCCTTCCGCCGGAAAAAATAGTCCCTGACCTTGAACAGCAACAGAGGTTACATTATTACACCATTAGATGGCAGCAAAGACTGTCTTTATGAGTGTGTCTATCAGTAGCGAAGACTTTTACATTGAAAAGAATGAATTGTTGTGAACATGGAACAAGACGCAACTGACAAATGCTTTGACTAGCGCTGTCAGTCATGGGAAAACCCCTTAATCGTTAAAAAGAACAAGATAATACATCGGACATTTAAACAGATTTTTCATTACGAGCATAGGGCTGACCTGAAGGTAATAAACTCGCTCAACCGATCTCTTTCTCACAATACTCGTCTACAGTAAGCTTCAATGAACAATTTCAATTCAGAACAGTTTACGTTGCTAAGAGTGGTTGCTAAGGGTGTTGTGTAGTGATACACAGAACCGTTGGGTGAAGCGGTCATAGTGTTTTATCATGAATAAAACACAGCTATTGACCAATCAGAATCAAGGACAGGAATTAACCGTTTTATAAATTAAAATAAATATAGATCAGTGGGCAAGTCACGGAATCTAGATAAGGTTTGTTCAAGAAGTTGCTAAATTTGTCGCTAGGCTCGTTAAATCTTGCTGCAAAAATTTGGCAAAATTGCATCTTTTTGAAAAAAATTAAAAAACAATCAAGCAAGCCCAACCTAGGTGAGAAGTAAGGCAAAAGTAACTTAACACTCCATAAAAAAGTAACTAATTGCATTATGTAACACAATAGTGTAATGCATTACTTTTAAAAGTAACTTTCCCCAACACTGGTTTTAAATGCTTTTTTAATGTAAATGAATCAAATTATCAGGCGGAAGACACAAACATGAGTGACGATGTAGGCACAAAGTCTTTGTTTGAACAAGGATGCCCCCTGCTCCTGAGAGGTACATGTAAGGTCCTTTAAAACAGCGTCGTAGACATAAGACAAGCTTGTCATGGTGTCGATTTCAAAAAGCCCAAAGCAGGCTTGGCTTTGAAGGGGGAAAACCTAAGTGCAAAGGCAACAATTTAACAAGTTAAACAAAACCAACTATGTAATGAAGAACTCTCCTGAGTTTGGTTTGTTTGTGGTGTAAGGAATTTCACACAAGTGTTTGGGAAACCCAGCTGAGAGTTACAGACATGCATAGAGCTGAATGTGTGTCTTTTATCTAAGATTAACTTTAGAGCTGCAGCCTGTATTTACTGTATTTAAGAATAATACTAAGATTTCCGGTCCCTACTCTTTACTTGGACATAGAATAAATATTTTTTTAAAATTACATAAGGTATAATGTTAAACTTTTCCAAATTTTTAATTATTTATTAATGTAAGTATGTAGGAATTTATTTGTGTTTACATTATTTATTTATTTATTTACTTGCTTAACCTTTTTGCATTTTGGGAGTCCATCATGTAAGGTACAGTTATATTCTATAAATACTATCATCTGATTAACCATGCGAACAGCAGGAATGTTTTTATGTAAGGTTGTACTGTATGAATGGGCTGCTTCAGAAAGTAGGCACCGTATGGAGGTCTCCAACTTTGTCCCTCCCATTTACAATTCTCAACGCACTCTAAGCTGCACTGTGTAGGCTTGAAAAGGCAAGTTAGTTGGCTGTAACTTCTAACCTATGGACGCACGCAAGAGCATGACTCCAGCAAGGTAAAACTTTTTTTTAAAACGCTTTTTATTTAGTAACGTCAGCAAAAGAGTGCTCCTCACGTGTATGATAAAAAAAATCGATGCTCTGAAAAATAACCAAAAACAAGTTTTATGTTCCAATAGCCGGTTTGTGAAGACTATCGACAACATTGGCAGCACATTGCTTTTACTGATTTTTTTAAATATTGTTTGTACCTTTTTTTTGCACATGAAAAGTTGAACTGAAATAGTTATTTTGCTTGAGCGCGCGCTTTAAGTGTCTGCATTTGTTACTGACAGCTCTTACCATATTTTACCATGGTAATCACAGATTACCAGAATATCAAATAGGTATTATTACTAAATAAAATAGGCTAATAATAGTTTAATATGGAATCTTCTTCATGTATATTTGAAAACATTCAGAATATTCCTGTCATTTCATTTATTTTCTTTTGATGAAAGTGTTGCGTCTAATTAACGTTACCGCATTTTTATTTGGGTTTTGGCCGAAACTGTGGTTACCATTGTAATTGTATAAGGAGGCACATGCACTCGTCTTTGTAGTTATTTTTTCAATTTAATTCGATTTACCTCATTTTTATATGCTTAAATTGATGCTTTAATGCTTAAAGTGCACGTATATCTAATAATTTAAATGAATAATTTTCGTTTTATTTCTTTTGACTGTTAAAGGGATAGCTCACGCAAAAATAACATTTCTGTCATCATGTATTTACCATCATGTTGTTCCAAACCTGAATGTTTCTGAATGTTTCTCCTGTAGAGCACAGAAGTTTTGAAGATTACAAGATACACTATAAAGATACCCACACGACTAATTCCTAATTTGTGTCAAAAACAGACCCCCCTTTTTTTTTTAAATCCAATGAGCTGTTAACCATAGCATTGCACTGACTCAGTGAGTTGACCTTGAGAACTGGATCAATCTGATTCTTGAACAAATCAAGTATAACAAATATACTTACATAAAGCTACCATATTCCTTTCACAACACTTAATATAGCCTGCTGTAGCGTACAGACCAATTTTATTGTTCTTTATGGTGAATTTGCATCATTTTAAAGTCTCATTCATTGACATTATAAAGAGTTTACCTTTTGTGTTCCGCATAAGAAAGAAAGTCAAACATTTTAAAACAACATCAGGCAGAGTAAATAAGGAAAGCATTAATTTTTGGATGAACTCTCTCTTTAACTCATACAGGTTGTATAATTAGACAGACCAGTTGTTTTAAATCAGATGGTAGACTAGACTTTGCAAATGGCATGTTGGCATGTTGGCATATAGCAGAGACAAATGTTTTGCCCAGACTTTAAGATATTAAGGTTAATCGTGTTTTTTGGAAACAATTAAAGCAGTTCCTTTCATCTGCCATGAAATCTAAACGTTCAGGGCCTCGGGACTCCAATGGTTTTCCAAAGTAAACAGAATGTGTTTCTCAGCTGCTGAAGAGAAAGCAATTCAAATGGCTTACAATGCTAGAAACAAGTCTTGTACTGCTGAAGTCTGCTGTAGTCATCGCTACTACAGAAAAACACAGCTTTGCTGAATTATTTTAAATCCCCTCTATGTTTAACCCACAAAACACCTCATCAACTACAAAAATGGCTTTGTGTCTGCACTGAATGCCTCAAATTGAGTCCTTTCAGTTGGCTTTGCCATTTGCAAATGAGAGTTCAGTATGACTACCTTCATTTTAGACCTGCATTAACTGAAGCAAATCACAGTTGTCCCATAAATGTCAAACAAATCAGAAAAAGCAATCAAAAATAATAGAGAAATTGTATGGTGTGGTGCAGCTTTTAAGATCCCATCAAATGGAAAATTATAAAATCTAATGTCGCTGAATACACCATTCGTGTGGCGGCCCTATAATGGTAATGAGCTTGAATGCTGGTGCTTCATGATTAAGGGGAAACTTGCTCATGAGATCAGGCTTGGACAACCCTGTGATTTTAAAATGTGGGATGGTCTTAGAAGGGTGAGCTCAACTGTGAAGCCAGATGTTGGCTTTTACACACTGACTTTAGGCTGTCTGGAAGAACTCCACAGGAAATTTTCAGAGTGCTTTCTAACTTGCATCTCTTTCTCTCTTTGTTCAAGGTTTCTCTGACTGCTTGCAGTTCACAAGAGGAGAGCTGAGTGTTAGGGCTCTGGAGAGGTTGGAGTGTACTGGAGACATTTATCAGCTGTTGACACATCAGGTACCAAGTCAAAATGGCCCGTGGCCTCTTGAACTTGGTGTTTTTGCTGAGTATAAGCGGCTGCCTTTGTCAAAGGGATTGCACTGGTGTGGATTGCCCTGAATTGCACAACTGCATCGAAGAAGTCTTGGACACCGGAGCCTGTTGCGCTACCTGCGTGCGAACGGGCTGCATGTGCGAGGGGTACCAGTATTACGACTGCATCAGCGCTGGCTTCAGAAATGGCAAGGTTCCAGAAGGCGAGTCGTACTTTGTGGACTTTGGGAGTACTGAATGCTCCTGTCCGCAAGGAGGTGGACGGATCAGCTGCCATTTTATTCCATGCCCTGAGATTCCGGCTAACTGCATAGAATTGTCGGAACCGGCGGACGGGTGCATTCAGTGCGAGCGAGTTGGATGCGTTCACTCGGAGCAGAAGTACGAGGCTGGACACACATTCCAGATTGACCCTTGCCAAGTATGCCACTGCCCAAATGGAGGCGGGAACCTAATGTGCTATCCAATTCCAAACTGTGACCCAAGGCGTGCTTCAAAACCCATGCTAACCACACCAACTGAGGAAAGTACACCAGAGAGACGCTACCGAGACCCTATAGAAAACATTTTTAACCGTCAAGGCTCTAGAAGTCCCTTGAACAAACAATTTCCCTTGCACAGTGATAGCAATCGTCCTTTTAAGCTGCGTATGAGAAATGTAGATGAGAAGGAAGAGGATGAAGAAGACTATGATTATCCACCCACTGATTCCTTAGCTCCATCTCTGCATGATTTTGCAGCTCCTACGGAGTCATCCATCATCTCGGTATCTCGTTCAGATAATTTTACCCCCCGCCAGGGTGTGCACAGGGGAGCCAAACAAGAGCTGAGAGAGATGTTTGGTATTCATAAGTTGACAACAGACAGGCCGCAGTTTCCTTTCTATAAGGACAGAACGGACAAAACGAGAGTCAGCGTTCATCACGACAAACCAAAAAATGAGCTATTCAGCCCTCTGAAATATAAAACAGACCGAGAGCATTTCATCCTTCCTGTGGAAACTACAAACAGAGTGGGATTCTCCACACACAAAGATACCACAGAGATCCAGAGCTTTAGTCTTTATAAAGACAACACCAATCAAGAGGGCCTAACAGATGATGAACAGCTCGAATTTCCTGCAGAAACTACTGATGGGGATACATACACCTCACAGGAAGACACCACATACAGCAAGACTGTTACTGACTCTCCAGTGACTATTGAGCAAACTATATCCCCGCTTTGGGAAACCACAACTTCATTGCAAGCAGCTTGGGACGGTGTATCAGATAGTCAAATTCATTCACTTCTCCCCAATACTGTGGAAACAGACAGCTCCAAACAAGATGAAGCCATCACAAGAGAGTCTAGTAAGGAAAAAGCAGCTGTATTGAATGAAACTACTAGCCTTGATGGTATTCAAGCAGCCTTTGGTAATCAGAATGAACATATCCTGAGCAGTCCAGATCCTGTAAAGCAAAGTGTGACCATCCCTACTGAAACAATACCAGAACATGGAAAATCAGAAGCAGAACGTGAAGAAGAACACAAAAGCCTTTCAGTGGACCACAGAAAACCTTCTATAAACCACAATCAACATCGTGTTGAACACATAAAACCCCTTGAGCACCCAAACCCTAGAGCAGAACATGTGCAAACCTTGGGAGAGCCCAACACAGAGCTTGAGAGGAAACATCAGTGGCAGTTGTTCTCTCCAGTTAAGTTCAGTCCAACCACCCCACCTTCAAACAAACAGTTCCACAGTGTGTATAACTCCAGAGAAGAGGAGGAAGAGGAAGACAACAACCTGAGAACTCATTCTAGGGTGGAGGAGGGTGAGTTAACAAGTAATAGCTTGTCATTTATTCGGTGTTTCAAGTGCTGAACTGTTTTGCTGAAGAGTTTTAGTGCATAATTAATGCTAATGTGATTTATAATTGACATTCACCTGGTACCATAAACTCTCGTTTTGAGTGCTTGGCAACTTGCCATAGACAACCACAGCTGTGTAAAGATGATGGTAATACATTGCCGGGGAATACACCGGGCTTTGTACCCCGTGGTACGACAAGACAAAACAAACGGGCCTCTCTTGAGATGTCTACGGTGACTTGTTTTCACAGATTACATGGCAGGTTACCAATTAAAGTATTTTTGGTATCACACAGCGCTTAGAAAAACTGTTTGCTGTCATGTTTGATTTCGACATGTAAATGGTAAGGACTCTCACTAGTCCTAGGAATAGTGAGCTGGAGCATAAATATTCAACTCAGGGGGGCCGTCTGGATCGCGAAGCCAAACACTGCACCCGCTGGGAACATCCTCCTCGCTCAGTCATCATATTCACTCACACACCACCTAACACCCTTGTGTCGTTTAGCACGCTCCAAGCTTCAATTAGCAAAAAACATTACTAGCTATAAACACACCATTGACTGGAAAATGGCTTGTGACTTTGAACCAAAAGGTGTTTATAGGTTTTGTCTGCATAATTCATCTTGACTTGTACAGGAATTGAAATATTTAATTGGGCCTTTGAATGAGGGACCAACGTAACTCAATACGTTCCCAGTGCCTACTTAATATCGCGTGACAAAATCACTGAATCAAGTTCAGATGGCAAGGCTAGACTATAATAGGTAAAAATTTTTTACTTTTATTAAAAGACTATATTGTACTATGGACTGTAAATCCCATAGAGTGTATGGGTGTATATGGATGACAAAACCTGACAAGAATGTCCAGGTCATATTTCACTGCAAAATTAAAAGGAAGAAATAGCCTAAAGTATATATATATATATATATATATATTAGTATTTAATTGTAAAGTATACATATTTTAATATTTAGTGACTTTAAATTATCATTTGGTGGTATTATAATAATGAGAACATGAACAGAATCGCCATTTAAATAAACTTAACATCTCGAAGCATTACAGTAATTTAGCTGAAAATGGGCTGAATTGTCATGAAAACAATGTCAGAATGCAAACAATCTTAATAATGGGCTTTATTTTCTTTAAGTAAAATAATTTATTTGAATTGATTTTGCTGTGAAATGTGACCTAGACATGTTTTTATGAGATTCACCCATATAGAGGTTTCAGTTTTGTTCCAGAGGTTTTGGATAATGGATCGTTCTGTTGCCAAATGTAAAACTCTTTGTTTGCATAACACTGATAGATGTAACCTTTTAAATAGCGTAGAATAACTCAATCCGTTATCATTTCTCATTGTTTAGTTACTGTTTGGCTGCCAAGATTAGACTGTTTCGTCTTGTATAGCTTTCATTGTTTAGGCACGGTCAGTATACAGCTTGTCTCTGTAAGATTAGTGAACGTCTATTTTTGTTGTGACCAAGACAAGACAAGATGCCCTAAAACAGTGCTGGTAAAGCTTACCCTCTCAGTCAAGTGGATTCCCTGATAATAGTAAAGAGTTAAATCTTAGGCTAGAAGGGTCAACCCAGATCATTGTGACAGAATACTTCAACCAAAAGGCAACATTGCACAATTAGTTAGATAAGGAGACGAATTAGTTATCTTGCAGGATTCCAGTTGGCCATTGCTCAAAATAAGCAGCTCTCACCGGATAGAAACACTTGGAGCTCTCAACAGTTTCCCTCTCTGCATTGCATGAGTATGATAATCAGGGAAAGTGGAGGCATACTGCACTGATAATATGTTTGGCAGAAAAGCGGTTTATCGTTTTGCACATACCGGCATTACCAACATGTGCATTGAATTTAAAGTCAAAGGTAGCAGCCTAGACTGTTTGTGTTGCAAGATGCATCTCACCCACCGATCATGAATGTCTGCAATGGAGATAAGCGTCGTGCTATGGGAAACTTGTTATTTGGAACCAAATGAGACATGTTTTTTTTTTTACCAAAAAAAGATGGAAAAATGATTTAGTCTCATTAAGCCTAGGCAAAATCCAGGGTACAGCTATATAGGAGTTTTTAAAGGACGAGTGAGTTAAACATGCATTTGAGGGCTCATGGACTATCTACCGTGAAGTTTTATTGATCGGTTTCTTCTTGAACCAAGGCAGTTATTAAAGGAGAGTATTTGATGTAATTCCTAGAATATGTGAACTGTTTTTATTTCGAAAGTCGGAGCGTCTGTGTTTTCTTGGTCTAAGATTGAGCTCTATTACACGCATAAAATGTGCATTGCATGAAATAGAATATTAGCAATCAAAATCATCAAAAGATGGATTTTTGGAGGAAATCAGAAATATGTGTCGAAATCAACCTACACTGCTCTCCTATTTGCTTGGTATGAAAAGGTGCTAGAGTGCTAATATGTCTGTATGTGCATGTGGTGTCTTGCTTTAGTGGGAATTTTAGCACTTTGTTGATATTCTCTTTTACGTCTGAATGTTTACTGCCAGCAGTAATGCAGTGATTTGTGATCCTGTCTTCCCCTCATTCAAATGCATCTAGGCTCTGTTCGCATTTAAGAATTAAAGAGACTCCGAGCCATACAGAGATAATGATAAAGACGGGGCTCTGGAGATTTATTTTTTACCCTTAAGGCTGACACTTACTGCAGGAAGTCGGGTCTACATTTAAGTTTGTACTGAGATTTGTTAGTTCCTGTAACACACTCTCATAAGGAAATGTCACTTTAGTGGCTTTTATCCTGCTCCACCAAAATATCACTCTTGATTTGCATTTGAAACATCACTATGGTACCATATTCAGTTTGTTTATGCTTTTTAGATTGTTACCCAAGGCTAAACATAATTTTCAATAGGATTTCAATGAGAATAGCATCTTGAATTCAAATTAAACACAAGGAACATATTTTCAGATGTTCACATATTTTCTCAAAATCCTATCTTTGAGTCTCAAGCCCTAAGTATAGTTCACTTTTTACGCATACGCGAGCGTTTGCATACAGTGCGCGTGACACGAATTTCGTCCTCAGAAGACTATGCGCGTACTGTAACCGCACATACTTTGTATGTGCAGGTCGCACATGCGCATTTAATTTTTTTTGCAGTAATTAGTTTATCCACAAGGCGGCAACCGTACCCTGGTGGCGTCAATTCACAAGGTAGTCAAAGAATGCATGAAACTACATTGAAGAAAGTATACCTAGGGCTTGACCTCTAACTTACCATCAGTTTATGCCCGAAGAAATCTGGTTTATGATTTGCTGAGTTCCATACTGATTTGGTCTTTTGAAGTGTCTAATAAAGTCAAGATGAATTTCTTTGCAAGAGATTTATAAATATAATTCACATGCACAATCTGCTAAAGTGGTGTGATGCCTCATATGGCAACACAATGTAACTCATCACCACTAATAATGTATTACTTTAGAATTCAAATTCCTGTTATTGGCTTTTAACAAATCAGGCCAGTTAATCTAAAAAGATGGATACTTCATTTTAATCATGTTGGCTGCTTTTTCCAAGAGCTGATGCCAGAAAGGTTTTGTGGAGAAACAGAGTATATGAGACGTCAATAGATTTGTTGATTTCTGAGATGAATGGCCTCTGTGTCCAAACCATATGGAATAGAACAAACATATCATTGTGGCTAATGTATGCTCTCAGCATACTTGAAAATATGAGTTTGTGCTAGGATAAATGGCAGTGATCCTCATAACCAGTGGATATGGTGTTAAAATGCATATTCATTTAATTCACATTCATTTATCACCCTCAAAGTCTGTATTCTGCCCAGTGAAAACCGCTTATGATTGGCTATACACTTATCCATGAATAAGATATCTATCTGTTTTGGGGTTTTTTTCTGTCCATAAAACTTGCAGATTCAGAATATATGAATTCACATTCGTGTTTTGCGGCAAAGTTTTTGAGTACAAGAATGCTCGGTAACACTTTACAATATGGTTCATTAGTTAACATTAGTAAACTACATTAGTTAACATGAACTAATAATGAACTGCACTTATACAGAATTTATTAATCTTTGTTAATGTTCATTTCAACATTTACTAATACATTATTAAAAGCTTGTTAACATTAGGTAATGCTCTGTGTACTAACATGAACAAAGAATGAACAACTGTATTCTCATTAACTAACACTAACGAAGATTAGTAAATACAGTAACAAATGTATTGCTCATTGTTAGTTCATGTTAGTTAATCCATTAACTAATGTTTAACAAATGAACCATATTTTAAAGTGTTACCGAATGCTCTCAAAGCAAAATAAGCAAATTACAATTTATTCATGATTTCTGAAGGATTGTGTGACAATGAAGGCTTGTATTGATGCTGATAAAAGCTTTGCCATAGCAGGAATAAATTGTAATTGTAAAATTTTAAATTGTAATAATATTGCACAGTATTGTAACACTATTACTGTTTTTACTGTATTTTTGACCATGGCTGCAATAAACGCAACCTTGGTGAGCATAAAAGACTTCTTTTGAAAACCTTGAAAAAAATCGACCCCAAACTTTTGCTTTCCACTGGGAAAGCATATCTTCCTTATATTTGAACATCTGCAATAGGTAACAATGCTCCTACCATGTTGCTGCTGAATACTGAGTAGGCCTTAATATTTAATTTATATGTTGATACGGGTGGTCATATGCTAATGTGACATCATGACAGTGATACATCATGAATGACCTATGGTTGCAGCTTAGTTTCCATGGAAAAACCATAGAAACTCATGATTTTATCATGCTTACAGCACAACTAGCTGAATGATTTGTGTCAGTGCTATACATCAAAGAAGCACACAAGGTCATATACTGGCAGTGTTGTCTGTCCAACGGGCTCTGATGGAGGAGAGCTTGGAGATTAAATGTCCAACAGAGACTCCAACAGCATCATTTGAAAGCCAAAAATCACACAAAAGAAATCACAAAGCGAGTCAGTGGATGTCAATCACAGGTTTAGTGCGATAACATTTCTCATTTGTGATAAATATTACAGGAGTGTCAGAGTCTGTTGTGGAGTAGGTTCCCCTCTACAGGTTTTTTGGTCTGTATACGAAAGATTGAACTGAATGCAAGCTTGCTTCTTGCTGGGGTGTTTTTGTTCATGTTGGGCAGGACTGGGAACAGATTGTCATGCCTGTTTCAGCTGAAAAATACAATTTGATCAAGGATGTGTTACGTCCCCTGACAGAGTCTGTGTTTTTGACTGTATCAGTACATGAGAAAGGGTTGCGTTGGGACATATGGATTTGAATGTGCACTTCCTCTGTTGTATGGATCTGTTTTATGTATTCACATGTAGTCTTCTGGGAGAATATACTGTTAAAAACATTAAAAAAAAAAAAGACATCATGACAGGTGAAGTTGGCTTTCCTTTGTTGAAAAGGGTTCATCTCTGTTTTTCAAAGCCAGTTGTTGTATTACGACACATGGTCAATATCAGGTGGTATTAGTGGGGAGGGGCATTCTCATTTTAGAGAGCATTTATTTGGAAAAAAAAACATTTGTGCACAAATAATATTTTGGGTTATTTTGCCAGAAGATAAAGACTGTAAATTTCAATTGCGTATACCATTCAAAGGTTTGGAGTCGGTAAGATTTCTCACCGTTTTTAAAAGAAGACTTTAATGCTCACCAAGGCTGCATATATTTTATACAGTAAAAACAGTAATGTTGTGAAATACTATTACAATTAATTCATTCCTGTGATGACAGCATTACTCCAGTCTTCAGTGTCACATGATCCTTCAGAAATCATTCTAATATGCTGATTTGGTACTGATGAAACATTTCTTATGATCAATGTTGAAAACACTTAATATTTTTGTGGAAACCGTGATGCACTTTTTTCAGGAATCTTTGATGAATAGAGTTCTAAAGAACGCATCTATTTGAAAAAGAACTCTTTTGTAACTTTATAAATGTCTTGACTGTTGCTTTTGATCAATTTCATGCATCCTTATTGAATAAAAGTATTAATTTAGTTTTAATAAAACTTGCTTTTGAATGGTTGTGTATATCTGCTAAACGTTAATTTTGTCAAGTACACAAATGCATATAGGCTCAATGCTACCAGACATTAACTAAACGCCACAAAACTCAATTTTAAACCATTGGAAAACTGTCTGGCATGCAGGAATCAGCCAATGACATTACAGCACATAGATTTTATCTCTCCAGAAAATTACAAGCTGCGTATTCTTTGTAATTGGCATGGATTTTCTATATCAGAATGGCATGAAATGAAGAAAACCGAACATTCAGGCCCTTTTGAGTTAGGAGAAATATGAGATGCCCTATTAAACTCTGTCCTTATGCCTAGCGTGACAGGATGATTTGAAGTCACCGTGAGAATACATCATTTCACAGAACGGTTGAAAAGGTCCAGTTATTGCCTCTCGGAGTCAGGCGAATGGGTGCTGCTCTCAGCAGAAGTGATTTCTCAATTCCTATAGGCCCATAGTGCTTCAGAAAACACTGCAATTACCGAGGACCTTCTCGTTTGAAGTCCACGTTCATGCACCAGCATAAGAAAACTGACCAATCGTTTTCTTATGCTTATTTAGCCTTTTCTATAGAAAATATAAGTAGGCCCGTGTGTTTGGGCTTTTGCCAGTGTGTCTTACTGTTTTACTGTCCTTGAGAAATTGCCCTTTATTCTCACTGCACCTCTGGTTCTTTTTGTTCCCCCTGAAATATGTGAGTTGGAGCTGTAATTCTCTATTCTGTGCTGACAGACAGTGTAGAAAAGCTGCCATGACTCTTCTGAAAGAAAAAATATTCAACAAAGTCTCTGAAGCAGGGCATTTAAAATACGAACCCCATATGAGATTTTAGGGGGGAGGGGGGGAGTGAATAATGCCATATTTTTCTGATGCCAATTTCACGCACATTCACACCAAAGTTTGACTTGTTGGTCAGTGCCGCCCTCACTTTACTGAGGTTTTTTTTAGCTTATCTGGGAATGCAGTTGAACAACCAGGAATGCTTGGGGCTTTCCTCCTTTTGTTTGTTTCTATTTTTTAAATTAGACCAGCATTATTTATTCCATTTCACTTTATGCCTGTATTGTTTGTAAAAAAAACAGGGCATCATGCGTATACAATGTAAAAATGAATTTTTCTTTATTTTGCAAATAAAGATTCAATGGAGCACATTTTACAAGAAAATACTATTTAAATTTTTCTTTGGTTCTTTGTAATGTTTTGTGTAATTTAGGGCTGGTTAGCCATTTTCAACTTAAAACAGAAAACATACACGACAACAGCATTTTGGGGGCATTCAAAAAATGCTAACTTTTGAAAACGATACCTTTATCGTTTTCGTGTACAAACTACAAAAACGCGAATTTGTGAAAATTGCATCGTGCACATGCGTATTATGGGCCTTATTTTAACAATCTAAGCACTTAGGGAGTGTCCGAATCCACTTTTGCTAGTTTAACAACGGGAAAAAATGGTTGGCGCACATGGCGCATGGTCTAAAATGGTTGTCCCTTTTAGGGCTGGGCGATATATTGCATGCGATTGTCACGCGCATTTCGTCAGTAAAGCCGGTTCCCTGATTACCGCTAAATCGCCATCACCTGCTTTCAAATGGAGCGGCATTTAATAGACAGAGCCGTAGATCACTGACAAGCCACACGATATCGCGTTCATATCGCAGATGAATCGCCTTCGATAATAAACGCGATATTGTGTAGCTTATCAGTAAACTACGGCTCTGTCTATTAAATGCCGCTCCATTTGAAAGCAGGTGATGGCGATTTAACGGCAATCAGGGAACCGGCTTTACTGACGAAATGCGCGTGACAATCGCATGCGATATATCGCCCAGCCCTAGTCCCTAATCATAATGAGCAATTGGTATGTTTTGGGCGTAACGTACAATCAGTGTCTCATCTCCCATTCCCTTTTAAAAGCCAGTTGCGCTCGCACCACGGCGGATTCGCTATTTACATTGCGGAATTTGCAAGTGGAAAAACTTAACGCTTCTCTAGTGAGGAAACAGATCTGCTCGTGCGCGAGCAGATCATCTAGGGGACAAACCAGATTCCACTAAAGCATTTTTATCTTTATGCACACAATAATAATCTTTTACATTGTAATCCTTTTATTTTTAATATTTGGCATGTTTGTGTGCTGTTGTGCGTTTGTGTACAAGCGTTGTGCTCTCGCCTATAGGTGCATGTTACTAACACACTCTTTAAATAACAAAAAAATAATAATAATTGCGCAATTGACTTTAGACTGGCAGTCTATTTCAGTTGCCTCAAAATAGCAACACGCCAATAACGTGCCTGAACACACCTCTTTTTCAGAACAGCACGCCAACTACTGGCCTGGCATGCATAATACAGCATTTTTAGCTTTTAACAAAATTTTTTGGTCATTTTAATGACATTGTTGTCTGTACTCAAAAAAAAACTTTTTTATGGAAAAACTTTTCTATTTTTAGTACACTGTGTAAACATAACCTTAGTAGCAATTTCTGAGTGGAAAGTTTCAACACCAATTTTTTTAGTGTATTAGTGAGTGAAAGGTCTGTTTTGGAAAATCACTCATCAAGTGCTTTAAATGCCATAAGAAATCAACGTAGGGAGTTGATTGTAATTTGAAGAGCAATTAAGATAAGGATCTCTCTCAACAATGTGGAACAATGCCGCTCTTAGCAAGGACTTATCTTCCACAATCAATAATCTAACAAAGGGTTTGTTTATTATATAAGAGTTCAGACAAAAGAGGTTGAGTATAAGCATGTTAGAAGTTGCTCACACAAGTCTGTCAGTCTGGCTGACCTTGATCTTTAGATCTCCTCTTACTTAGCTAGAAGTGCAGCTGCTGACTCAATAAGAAACAACATCTTGTTATTTATAATGTGCGTCACTAGTTCTTTAGCTAGTCTGCCCTATAAAATCAGAACACTCAAAAAGGGGGTTTCTAAAGTGATGCCATAGAACAGTGGATCCCAAACTATGTGTTCAGTATGCAATTTAAGGGGGCAAATATAGTCCCTTACTGGAAAAGGTGTGAATTCAGTGGGCAAGTGGAAGAGTGGTTCATAGTTCTGATATTATTTAGCCTGGTGATTTGTCCAGATCCAATCATTTTATTGGATGTTGCATTTGTGGCAGGTGCAGCACTGTGGCAGACAGTAATCATTCTCAGGAAATGAAGAGATTATTGGTTAAAGATTCTGATTATGACAGTAATGTAAATCCATCTGCTGAGTCATACCGATGGTGTTGATGACTGCTGTTATTATATGTGTATGTGCTTACTTTTTTATTTATACTTTGAATAATATAAATTATATCATATTTTATTTATTTTATTAAATAAATACATACTTTAATATATTGTATTATACATTATACATTGAAGAGGGACTTTGACCAATAAGACTTGGACAAGCAAAGCTCATAACACTATCAGCAGTTCAGTATTAGGGTTTTATATCTTGAATTTTGTTCATTCTTTAAATCGTTGAGTTTATTACTGGGCAGTGTGCAAAAAAAAAAAAAAAAAAAAAAACCTTTGTGTGATGTTAGCAATGATATCGGTTAGCAGAAAAGGAAATTACTTGACCTGGAATGCAAGTGCTGGAATGCAGGACTCCAGACTAATTCCTCTTTGTGCTACTTCATATTAACAGAAACGCACAATTCACTGACACATGCCGGCTACGCCTCAGCCTCTTTCCTGGATGTTCCTTTGTACGCAAAAGTGTGTTGACGTGTTCCTGAGAGTGATAGATTACCAGACGTGAACAACTTGACTGAGTACGGAAAACCGGATGGGGATGCAGGTCACTGCAAGAGATTAGACTCGTTAAACAAAGAGACTTTATGTTGAAAACAAAGCCTGGGAGTTCATTGTCCTGGGAAATGCATTATGCATCTAAAGGCTTTTTGTACAGTTATCAAAGGATGTCTTGAGTATTATGTCATTTACAAAAGAATGACAGGAGGAGAAGATGCTGAATGCAATAATGCTGATTGCTGTTTAACATAAGTTTACACATAGGAGTTAACATGAACAAAGGGCTGTCTAATGATGCTCATGTAATAAGTTAATGAAAATAATGAAGCCTACTTAAATGCTTTTGAATGCATAAAAAGTACTTGATTTAATTGATGAATTAGGTCGAATTATTTTAGTGGTAACGCTTACAGTCAGGGCTCATTTGTTTAGTTTACATGAACTAACTTTGAACAATATCTTTTTACATCTATTAACAATTGTTCATTGTTTGTCCATGTTAGTTAACAGTGCATATACACCGATCAGGCATAACATTATGACCACTGACAGGTGAAGTGAATAACACTGATTATCTCTTCATTACGGCACCGGTTAGTGGGTGGGATATATTAGGCAGCAAGTGAACATTTTGTCTTCAAGGTGGATGCGTTTGAAGCAGGAAAAATGGGCAAGCGTAAGGATTTGAGCAAGACTGACAAGGGCCAAATTGTGATGGCTAGACGACTGAGTCAGAGCATCTCCAAAACCGCAGCTCTTCCCAGTCTGCAGTGGTCAGTATCTATCAAAAGTGGTCCAAGGAAGGAAAAGTGGTCAAGACAATGGATTACTTTGTTTAATTTTTGAACTCAAGTTTATAAGTTCTTAAACTTCAAGTAATCCATTGTCTTGACTATTTGTGAGTTGAAACAAAGGTTATCTTCAAGTTGAGTTAACTTATGTTTAGTTGAGTTGACTCACAATTTGTAAGGCAACAGGTGAACTTTCATTTCTAAGTTTAACCAGCTGAAATATTACATATAATATTTAATAATTTAATATTATATAAGATGTTTTGAACAAATGTTTTCTGTTTAATTTTGCTTAGAGAGGAATTTAGATTGGGGATATTGCTTTTCATAGGCTAGAGTAATGAGAATAACAAGGAATTCATACTATTAAGAGTCAGAGAATGGTTTAAGATAAAGAATGGAGCGTCATTTGTCATTTCGAGTGTGCCAATTATTATAATGATGGAAGAGAAAGGGATGTTCGGAAGATATCATGGTATTGGTTTTACATTATGCCCATGTCTAATTTCCATGGCAAGCCATATTTTTTTTCTTCAACCTATTTGTGCATTGCTTTTTCCATTAGTTGATTTTGAAAAACAAAAAATGGAGACCACTCAACAGGGGTAATGTGAGAATAAGTCTACTAATTTAGAAGAAATCAATTTTCATTCATGAGCAGAGAGTGGCTCGGCATGCACGCTTAAAATTGAAAAGCTTCAGGCACTTGTTCAAAGCGCTGACTTCATAGATATTGTTTATTAAAAAACAACTTCAAGTATGCTGCACATTTAGAAGTACATGGGAAAATGTACATTTGGGACCCTGTGCTGAAATGCAGCCAGCAATGTCTAACGCCCTTCAAAGAGATGTACTTTGCGAGTTACTGGCCCTTTCAGTGTTTGGAAGTGTATTTGTCACAGTTAAAACTGACGTTGCAACAATGCTCAGATTTTAAATTGTGTCAGCTGTGAAGTGACATTTTGTCGTAGTCTAAGACTATGCAGTGAGGTTTTTAAATAATTTTAATAGCCATCATTCTTAGGAAGTCTAAGGAAGTCCTGCAGAATTTATATGCATCTCCTATCCCCCATTGGTTTGTTTATTAAATATATAATAGCAAATATATTTCACTTATTTTATCCCATTTAACCCTTATAGGGTCTTTGGGGTCTGCACAGACCCCAAACGACGTTTGCTCAAATAAAAAAAAAAAATGTCTCTTTGTCCAAATGACATGAAACTTTGTAAAGAAAAAAAAGTGATATCTTGTTTTTATGTTAGTGTAAAAAAAAGGGTCACACTCAGGGTCTTCGGGGTTTTGTTGACCCCAGGCAACAAAATAATTGTATTTTAAAAAACAAATGTAATTTAACTCTGTTTATTAATGTTTTTACTTCATATTTGTGCAGTTTTTGGAGGATTTGACATATCTTTTAAATTTATATAAATAAATATATATATTTTTATTATATATACAAAAACAGCTTATTATGTAAAATTCACTTTATAAAAGAACCACATTTCTAACTTTCATTCATGGGGATAACATGGATAATTTGACATGGTTTATTGTAAGATTTTTGCCCGTCTTTTGGAAAATGCAGTTTTAAAGGAAAAAAAAAAATCACTTTTACCAGTAGACGGCTGCAGGGCTCCACTATTTGCTATGTGCTATTTGAATGACTGAAAGACATCTTTTCACAAGTATTTTTCAGTTGGATTTATATCTAAATATTATGAAATCACAATTATGACAATAAAAGACAATAAAAATTACTTTTTGTCAAAGTTTAGCATTTTTTGTACTGAAAAAAATACGTTTTTCAAAAATGTTGATTTTGAGGATGAATTTTGTCCATGTAACAATATTGAAAAACTGATTTTTTTTCATTACAAAAAATACTAAACTTTGACAAAAAGCCTTTATTGTTATAATTGTGATTTCAGAATATTTAGATATGAATCCAACTGAAGAATACTTGTGAAAAGATGTCATTCAATCAGTCAAACAGCAAATAGTGGAGCTCTGCAGCCATCTACTGGTAAAAAAATGATAGTTTAGCATTTTCCAAAAGATGGGCAAAAATCTTACACTAAACCATGTCAAATTATCCATGGTATCCAAATGAATGAAATTTAGAAATGTGGGTCTTTTATAAAGTGAGTTTTACATAATAAGCTGTTTTTGTATAAAAACCTATTTAAAAAAATATTTTTTAATTTATTGATATAAATTTAAGAAATATGATAAATCCTCCAAAAACTGCACAAATATGGAGTGAAAACTTTAATAAACAGAATAAAATTACATATTTAAAAAAAAAAAAGTATTTTGTTACAAAATAGCATTTTGTTGCCTGGGGTCTGTGGAGACCCTGAAGACTCTGAGTGTACTTCCCAAACGAAGACCGCACAAGGTTTAAATTCATTCCACAAGACTTCCACTGATTTACCTCAAAAGCGTCTGCAGATTGCGTCTGGGTCTAGTTAGAAGTGTTTAGTTCCACAGTGTCTTGTTTAAAGTCCAAATAACAGGAAAAATGTCAATATTCTCAAAACATCATTATGCTGATGATGTACAGTTTTTGTTTGTATATGGAATATATCATAATGATGCATGCACAATGTTGATGTTTCTTCCGTATTTTGTCCTTTCTAACTACATTCATATTGAACTTCCTGATTCAAACTGGGAAGGAAAGATTCGATTTGTGCCGTTCGATAGAACAGTTTAAAACAAAACAGAATAAATATTTTGGTTGTTTAACATCTGTTTTTCTGTGCGGAATGAACAATGGATCTCTCATTGTCTGCTTTGGGAGTAAATAACCAACATCAAGAGCACTTCAACTTGGTTGCCCAGAAAGATCAGACAATTGCCGCTTTGAGGTCAAAATGTGACTTTATGACTAGTTAAAGGGGCATATGGTTAACTGAAGTTCAACTTATGACCTCAAGTTTGTCATCACAGATATGTCATTGAACGCCAGTGGGCCATGAACGCTTTTGAGAAGATTAGATCATTAGAGTGACTAAATCAGCAGTTTGTGGCTGATTATAGCATTTGTGTAACCCAACAGAGCTGTTCAGTCTTGACGTCAAATTGTAGGTCGACCTAGGCTAATTTACCATGAGTTCTCTTGGGAATCTTTCATGGATTATTTTAGAACAGCAGTTTTGAATTTATGAGTAACATAAGGTCTGTGGTTGACATTACTCAAGAGTCGCTGTTCAACAAATGTGAACAAAATGTAGAGCAAAACAAAGTCTTTTCAAATAATGTTAACCACAGTTAACTTTGTTTTACTTTATATTACATTAAATGTTGCAAAAAAGCTGCTATTCTGAAAAGCTAAATGGCTAAAAGGCTAAAAATGGCAACAACAAAAAAATATTTTCATCTGGATTTACAAACTGAGCCGCTCTAATTCATAAATGATGACTGAATAATCAGTACCTTTCATTAATTTTTGAGAATACAGACATTATTCTTTTTGTATTTTCTGGTTAGTTGTTACCAACCTACTGTTCACTGATTCGATCCAAGGCTTTCACAAATCTCCCTTGTCAGATGTTCTGTGACCATCTGTGAAAGAAAAGCCAAAATCTGTCGAGCTCAAAGAGGACCTGTTTTGAAGAGCGCTTTGTATTGCAACCATCTGCTTTACAGATGACCTAATGATGATCTAACAGAGCAACAGCCTTCATTTTAGCGCCCACCCCTTCATGTGAACATTTATCACAATGCGTTATCCATGGGATGTGTTACAGACCTCAACAACAGTGTGATCAATACTAAGAATTAACAGGCTCATACTTGAGGAAATACTTGAAGGAAACCCTTAGAAGGATGTTTCAATAAAGTCAAAGCCTAAACATTAGCTTTGTTTATCTTAATGCACAAGGCCTTCATGCGAAATAAGTCTGGGTTTAATGAAAGACTCGTGCTATATTTTCTGAGCTTAAAAAGTGCATTTATTTCACCAGTAGTTAGGAGCTGCATATTCCTAATAGTCGCTGCACTTGAGCAAAATGCAGAAACTCGTAGCCAATATGAATTATCGCTTGAGCTTTCCTGCTTTCATGGTATCATAAAAATGACATACACTGAATAACTTAGGAACACAACATGAATGCCCTTGTACAAATAAACAAACTCCAATACAATTCAAGGCTCAAAAAGGGGCATCACTCACATTTTATGGCTGTGAAAGTTAAACAGGAAAGCAAAGAATTTGTTTTTTTAGCTGATTGCTAAGCAACTGTTGTTTTGTCTCGGGGTCAGTTTTTGTGTTCTTTAATAGAGTACCGGTCACACTTTGTCTCTGGAGACACTTTGCTAATGAGTTTTTCCTCTGCTGTATTTAGAAGAATATATTTATAGATAAACCTTAAACCCTTTTTAACCATTACAGAATGTCCTACTAAATATTGTTGTATATAAACCAGGTGCGGCATGACAAGATTCCAGCTTCACACCGTTTTTTTGTTCACATTGATAGTGAAAATGCTTTATGACACATTGTACTCTCAATGCAAAGAAAACTAAGAACACATGGTGCTTCTTCATCCTTTTTCTGGTTTTGCTTGTATTACTTGAGGGATTTGTCATAGGATACTATCTCTCAACTTCCATAATCAATCTCTTCTCAGTCATGTTTGATATTTAAGAGCAGCGGGATAACCAAACAACCAACAGCATGGAAGAGATACCTTTTGTCCCCTTGTCGTTGGGCTTTGGAAATTGTGTTAGATTTTTTTAATAGTGACTTTTTTGTTGATGATGCCTTGTCTGACTTAATCAGAAAGAACAATGAGGATTTGAGATGTTTAATTAATTCCAGAACTTCTGCTGTTCACATGTACTGTAAGTAAAAGCCCAGGCAAAATGTGCAGACTTTTTTTGGGGGAATATAAAATTAAAATGGCAAAGCAGAGTTGAGAGTATTATGCAGTTATTGGCAGCTGCTAGCATAATCAAATTAGCCAAAATATTTAATAAACGAACACATGAGGGGTGTGACGAACTGTGAATGACAAATGCTCTTTTTTCTGCAGGCACAGATTTCACATTTGACTGAATTAGTATGTTTTAGTTGTTGCATGAAAGCCAATCAGACATTCCACTCTGTTTACTTCTATGTCTATCCACTGATTAGCTATAAATAGTTTAGGGGCCATATTGTTTCTGAGATATTTAGTACAGATGGAAGTTTATCACAAAGTTCAAAAAGTCACCTGGAACAGCTTGTGACCCCTGTCAAGCATTCCAGGAATCTTCGAGCGCTTCTGGCCTCATGGCACTGCTCAAGCGATTTTACAATCATATCTTCTCCAAGTAAATTCACAGATCATGTGTCTTTTTATAGAGGAGATGGGGCCTAGTTGTCAGTTTCAAAGTTAGTTTTTGTATAAACGCATACCTTAAAGCAGTGGGTCTCAACTGGAGGGTCAAGGCCTCAAAAAGGGTCACAGGTGTGTTCTGATTGGATAGTAGATAGTCTCGCGTAGCCAGACCTTCAGACTGACGGCAGAAGGTCTGGACTCTATAGCAGCTTTCATTGGCCAAGGACCGCCCAATAGGATGTTTGACTGACATGTAATGCAACCAATCACATTTTGTTTTGTTCCATGTCATGTTTAGGGGTGTGAAAACATTAATGACTGACGTGCATCTAATAAATTATTAATTCAAGAACGTTGTGCAAGTTTACCGCAACAATGGAGCAGTGAACTTCACATATTATTGAAAATCCACACAGTTGTAAACACGACGGCGTTCTTCTTCCACGAGGGGGTTTTGCGTCATGGCATTTGTTTCCAGGTGGACCATTAAAGAACGTGACACACAAGTCACCTGGACATCCTGTAGAATTCAACCAAATAGATGATGACTTTGAAAATCCTGAAGTGTTTCCAGTTAAGTGAGACATGGGTGTGACGTCTGAGGCTGAGACTATATTGTAGACAGCAGGGAAAGCTGACAATTTTGGTACTGGATTGGTCATCATTTGTCCAGTGTAAATTCTGAAGCAGAACCAGCTGAGAACCTCTGCCTTAAAGTATTGGCTACCAAAATAGATATTCAGAATTTTCACTGTTATTTGACACAACATGACATGTCCCTCTATATACATGTAACAATGGAACTTAACTTTACTGTAAAAAGTATTTTATTCTCCTTTTGCAGGCGAATGTTCGCTCCCGGATTGAACAACTCAATGGGAATCCATTTTTTCTATTTAAAGTATTGTTCGCACCAAACATTAGCACTGAATATTAGCGTTTGGTATGAAAGGGCCTTAAGACTCACACCTAAGCACCCTTTATTATTACCCTATTAGACTCTGATATAAAATTACCCTGGTCAGACTTATACTTAATGTTATCAAGTCCTCTCTACATTTTTATACTCTCTACACTCGTAGAAGTAATGGAATCCAATCATATAAAATTCATTTAGCTGTTTCACAGCATGTCTGAATAGAAAGGTCATATTTTCTGACTATATTTATATGGTTTTCATCCATCATTCCCACAAGCTGATTTTGTACAATTTGAATTTAATTCGGGCCTTCATTCACACTGAGGGATGAGTAATTCAAAATGTCAAGTGTTTGAAATGAGTCATCATTACTAAATTCTTGTTTCTTTGTATGACGATTTATTGAAAAGATCAGGCGGATATGCTCCACAAATTTGCTTTCAATAGCTGGCTTATCAAAATTGGTGCTTTTTAAAGTCAAATATTGGAAGGCTGAGTTAGTTTGTGCTAATGATGCCTATGATGATGCACAAACCATGACTGTGTCCCATCAACTCTTTCTCTGTTTCCCTCTATACAAAGGCTGCAGATTACATCTTTTATGCTTCTTTTTTTGGATCCGAGTTGGGCTTCGTGTCTGTCTCGCCTCTGGGGCTCTATCAATGCTCAGTTTCTTGTCTGCCTCTCTGCCCTTTTCTTGTCAGAAAAGCTTTCGCTGTAAACTCTCTATTCTTTTGTCTGGTTTATGTAAGATAAAACTGAAGTGTGAGATGGTTGTCCTCTCTGCGCTTTTACCTCCAGGATTGGTGGAGAGCTGTTGTGTGGCTGGGCAGAAATGGGCTGAGGAGAACCAGCACTGCGACCGTATGCCTGTCAAAACAGAAGACCTCAGCTCTGTGTGTGGGTAAGCTGGCTGACCATTTCAGATTTTTGGCTATGGTGCTCAGTACAACTTTGTTGAGCAATCAGTCAAGCAGTAAGCAGAGTGAGTGAGAATAATTCATACTAAGAGAGAAACTCTATGCAAATGAAATGTACAAGGCTGCGGCTGATTGGTCAGTTGCAACCAGTAGTATGGCATGTCTCTCTAAACCAGAGAATTTTGACCTTTTTGGTGCCATGGACCTCTAAATATGATGAGAATATAAATAAGGGACAGCCTTCCTTAAATATAAAATAAAACTAGATATTTTCATGTATAAATAGCCAATTTTTACAATAAAAAATGTAAATATTTTCTGTAAATATTTTATGTTTCTATAAAGTTGGCAATGCATTTTTTCTACCCACAAATTAAATGTATAAACCTGAAGAGAAACATAAATTGGCTGTCAATAGAATAAAAAAGAGATTAGTTGTGAATAATATAATATAATATAATATAATATAATATAATATAATATAATATAATATAATATAATATAATATAATATAATATAATATAATATAATATAATATAATATAATATAATATAACATAATATCATATAATATCATATAATATAACAGTTCAAAAGTTTGTCGTCTATAAGATTTTATGTTTTTGAAAGATGTCATTTATCTGATCAAAAATGCATTGAAAACATTAATTTTGTAAAATATTATAACAAATTATGAATTTTCAGTAGCCAGTCTTCAGTGTCTCATGATCCATCAAAAATCATTCTAATATGCTGATTTGGGGCTCAAGAAACAATCTTTTATGTAAAGGTATTTATTAAGAAATTACAGACCACAGATTTTGAACAGTAGTGCATTTCTTTTTTTTTTTTTCTTTTTTTTTACACTATTTTTCTGAAAATCTTTCCACGGGCCCCCTAGCACTCTTTTTGCTGTCCTCTGTGGGTCCTTAGACCCCAATTTGAAAACCTCTGCTCTAAGCAACAAGTAAATCTGATGAGAAAGGTGTTGACAGCCTTGATATTTAGCAATGTTAAATGTTTGGTTTATTTTCTGCTTTGTTGAAGTGTTGTCCAGAAGCAGTGCTGTTCAGGTGCTCTGAGAGAGAGCAGGTGTCAGGCTGGCATGAATGCAGCAAAGGCCGGACAGGCCTGTGAGGGAAACAGCCCACTCTGTGGAGAAGATTCCCAAATGGTAAGATCTTAAGTAGTGGCAAACAGACTAAAACATAATGACTGTTTTCCAACAGTCCACAAAAAGTCCATAAAAGTAGAAAAATACAAATGATGCATAATCTCTTTGGTATTCTGTATGTTTGGAAACAGTCATTATTTTGGCAATTCAAAATTATTTACTGAATACTCTCTAGTCATGTGAAAGGATGGAGATAACATGTGCTAATCAGGCCCAACATGACAAAAACAAACATTTAAGCAGCAATAAGCAGCAGGACAATTTTTTAATTGTTTGGTTTCTATTTTAAGCTGGGTAGCCCCACCCACAGTGAAATTCCCTTGGTCGTCATAATTATACTTCTGTTCAAAAGATTGGGGTCAGTAATAAAATAGGTCTTGTATGCTCACCAAGGCTGCATTTATTTGATCAAAATACAATAAAAACAGTGATATTGTGAAATATTAATACAATTTAAAATATATATGTTTTAATATATTTTTGTCATTTATTCCCATGATGGCGAAGCTGAATTTTCAGCAGTCTCACATGGTCTTCTGCGATTTGGTGCTCAAGAAACATTTCTAACATATTATCACTGTTGATAACAGCTGATCTGCTTAATATTTTTGTGGAAACTGATACATTTATTTCAGTAATCTTTGATGAATTGAAAGTTCAAACGAAATGCAGCATTTATTTGTAATAAATATCTTATGTAACAAATGTATTTTCTTTCATTTTTAATCAGTTTAATGGGTCTGTGCTGAATAAAAGTATTCATTTTAAAAAATAATCAGTTTTAGTAAAAATAAATGTGTTAAAATAAAATAAAATAAAATACACCTCCAAAATATTCTGATTGGCTGTGTTTGTGTAACATTACACACCATTTTTGCTTTCAGTGTGGAAATGACTTGATGCTAGACAAATTAATTGTTGCTCAACAGTCAAATCATGACTGGTTAGTCATGTAAAAAAAAAAACTTTTTCAATCTCTTTCTTTCTATTTCATTTAGGACTGCTGTAACTGCTGCGCGCTTGGTCTGCGTTTGCGAAACGAAGGTAAAGGTTGTCAAGCGCATCAGCACCTGAGCTACCCATGCGGACACGTCTTCCTCACGTGCTGCGAGGAGGGCGAGGAAGGTCTTGCTCCGCCCACGATCAAGAAAAAACAGAAACCTCAACCGACTGCTCTTCCTAAGAGAGGTGAAATTCGTTTACACAACCTGGAGTTTTGTTCTTACAGCAGAATTTACTCATGGTTGGCAATGTGTAACCTGTAGTGTATGGCTGATTTCCAGTGGCTGGGATCTGGGGTGAGTGAGAGTTCATATTTTATTTTGACGAACAGATCTAGACGGGCTGTCATGCCAAGAAAGCGTTGTGATGTAGACACACCATATGATGTGAAACCACATGAGAACCTGGAATGTATCAGTTTTGAGCTGCATTTTTTTAACACAATGTCCCAGTTATCTCTTCATCCCAGTGAGTTTTGAGTTTATGTCTTCACATTAACATCAGAGCCTCAGTCGTGATTTTGCTTGTTTGTTTTTGAAGCCTGGATCATATTTGGAAGCATCTGAAGTCTGGCTGTGTCTTGGCATTCAGTTTCACGTTCAAGTTCGTCACACTGCTGGCCGAGAGGTTGACATTGATGGATCAGAGGAAAGAAAGATGCCCAAAGCTGATTGGTCAGGTGTCACATTACCGTTCAGAATAACGCACAAAGATGCTGGCAAGCTGGGCTGAATCAGAAGCAGATGGCAGAGCAGGCTGTTGCCTCTCTGCCCGTGCCAGCAAACTTTCCTCTTGTCTCAAATGTTTCAGCTGACTAATTTCACTGATTTTGGCAGGATTTGCTTGAAAACATTGTTGTCTTTTTTGAAATATGCTATATGTTTACACTGGGATAAGACCTGATATTAGTTTAGAAATAGACTGTGTACACTCCAAAATGAATTTTTGCTGCTTTTTAAATTGAATTTATTAAATGAAGTAATGCAACACACTTCTTTTTGTCTTAACCTGATTTCACTGAGTGAAATCAATTTAAATTTGCAAAATGGATGTTTACTTAATCCTTTTGTATTTGGAATACATTTATAACATTCACTGGCGAAAAAATACAGAAATCCACATTGTCTGCCTTTGTGGTTAAAAGGATTAGTTCATTTCTGAATGAAAATGTCCTGATAATTTACACACTCCCATGTAATCCAAGATGTTTATGTCTTTCTTTCTTCAGTTGAAAAGAAATTAAGATATGTAAGGAAAACATTCTAGGATTTCTCCATATAGTGGACTTCAGTGGGGTTCACCAGGTTGAAGGTCCAAATTGCAGTTTTAAGGCTCCGGTATACTTCAAACGAAGTTCTTTTTAGTTGTTCGTTTAGGGGTAAAACGAAGTTCGAAATGCGTGACCAGCGATATACTGTAAATGAACATGTGACACCGCTGAGATCGACGTTTAGATGAATATTTAAATATGTGCTGTGCACTTTCTTCTCAGTAACAAAATAAACACAACAAAAATGAGAAAACGATAAGCATTTATTATAGAAAGCATAAGAAAAGCTGATCATAACAACATAGGTATGTTAGCACGAGCTCTGCAAATTAGCACTCCAGTCAAGTCACGTCTTCATATAGCACTTTATTCAACAGATTGCTTAAAATCAAACAGCTTTACAGTATCAAACATGAAAAACAGTGTTAGTGCCTCATTTTTTTTTACAAGCACAACACATTTTGTACCAAAAGCGGCTATCCAGTGTGTTCATGTTTTCACCCGCAGAGATCTTACCTTGACGAATTCAAATACACGAAATGAGTCAGAGATGCGCCCACGCGAGTGAAGGCGGAGCCTCAGTGCACACCTCCTATTGCTTTATCGTTACTGACCAATGGTAGTACGAAGGTGTTTTGCAGCTGGAGCAAACTTTTCCTGAAAGTTCGCTTTGGCAAGCCGTTTCGAACTTCCAAAAAGAACACAAAACGAACTTCGTTTTGGCCAGATTTTGTTCGAAATGGCGTATACCGGAGCCTTTAGTGCAGCTTCAAAGCGCTCTACTTGATCCCAAAGGAGGAATAAGGGTCTTATCTAGCGAAACGATGGGCCATTTTCTAAAAAAATTAAAATTCATATATTTTAACCCACAAATGCTCATCTTGCACTGCTCTGCGCATGATGTAATCACGTTACAAAGGTCACGTGTGACGTAGGTTAAAGTACAGATCTAGGCTGCGTCCGAAAACCTAAGTAGCTGTCTTGCTGCCTCGCTATCTTATAAGAGAATGACTTGTATGGCAGCGTTTGTGCATGAAGGTACCTCACGAAACTGATTTCGGACAGACTTCTGAGGAAGTGTAACAGTTTAATGATCTACAGCAATATAGCGCGAGCTTTGGTGAAAACTAAACAAATATTTAATTACTACAGTAGTAATTTCGATAGAAATGATATCAAAATTGAAATATGTTGATCAAAATCATACATTTATACACAAACTGAGCAGCAAACGCAACCTTCGGACGCCATCTTTATTTTTCTAGCTCAACTGTCACAGAATGGAAAGCACAGGATTGTGGGATATCAAAGGCAGCTAAGGATACATCTATGCTTCCTTCAAAAATCGATCTGAGGAAGGTATCTCATGAGAGAGGAAGTGAAGCTAACATTGGATTCGGACGTGCCTTGATGCCTTCTTACCTTGAAATGTGTCCTCGGAAGGCAGCATTTTTCAGTTTCGGACGCAGCCCTAGTGTCAACAAAGCGAACGTGCAAGATTAAACCAAACGCCCTTTACAAAGAAAAAAAAGTTAACACAGCGATATCGGATGATTTTGAAGTTGGAGGAGAAAAAGAGATTTTTTGCCCTACCGTGGTACCTCCGCCTACGTCATGCATGACCTTTCTAACGTGATAACGTCATGTGTGGCAGATTGCAGAGCATTTGTGGTTTAAAAATATATGAATTTTACATTTTTTTTTAGAAACTGATCGATCATTTCGCTAGATAAGACCCTCGTCTGGGATCGTGTAGAGCACTTTGAAGCTGCATTGAAACTGCAATTTGGACCTTCAACCCGTTGAACCCAGTTGAAGTCCACTATATAAAAGATCCTGGAATGTTTTCCTCAAAAACCATAATTTCTTTTCGACTGAAGAAAGAAAGACATGAACATCTTGGATGACATGGGGGTGAGTAAATTATCAGGAAATTTTAATTAAGAAGTGAACTAATCCTTTAATTTAGTACTCTACTAAATTAAAGTATTTTATATTTATTTTAAAAACATTTCATTTTTATTTCTTGTTAAATTACATGTAATATAAAAATATAAAACTATAACCTAAAACTGGTAAAATGCATTAAAATGTGTAATATAATTAAGTTGTAATTTTTTATAACTGTTTTGAAATAGACTTTATCGGCGAAAAATAAGCAATGAACGTTGTAAAGAATACATTGTGTGTTGGAAAATTAAATGCATTAAACCTGTTTGTGGCTTATAGCTGAATAAAAGTTTTTCAACACCTCACAACCTGGCTTTTGTTCTATCACCCTGAGAGCCGTAGTGCCATATCAGTACGTTCATTGCTCAACTAGCACTCCCGCAGTTATCAGCAAAACCCTAGTCATTCCTTTGAATGAGACATAAAACCCAGACTTTACCTCTTGCTATGTCTCAAATGGCACATTCCTTTGGCCCAATGCCTTGCTTCCCCTGAAGAGTCTACCTGATATCCTGAGGCAAGGTGAGATTAGCTATAGCCGTGTCAGTACATTAGGGCTGGTTTATTTCCTTTTCCTGGTGCACACACAGATGATGGAACGCTAAAATAGGTCCAATTAAATTGCCTCCATAGAGGTACCCACAGAGATGCCTTTTCTTTCTCTTTTTAAGGAGACTATTGCTAACTATGTAAGCCCTCTCGGTTGCATCAAAGGTTTAAGCAATACAAAAATGGTTGAGAGGTAATTATTTCCATGAGGGATGCTTTCTCAGGCCCCCTGCCACCTCACACCCGTAACGTGATTAATTATAGCGGAAATGTTTAATCTCTTTCTCCCTCCATTGCATTTACATTCAGTTAATGACTGTGAGAAATATTTACTTTACACCAGTGCGCTGTGTAAGGTGAAGCCGAGTCTGTTTATTATGTTTAGTCAGACATTAATTGCCAAGTCAGTCGAACGCCTTGCCAAATTGGTGTGTGATGTTGGAAAGCCTGTTCATTAACTCCATCAGTTGTGGTGCAGAATTCAGTGACTGTTGATTTGGGATTGACAGGAGGTGATTGGCAGATGGAGAACACAGAGGGCGTGGCAGGAACAGCTGGCAGTGGTGGATTGACAGATGTTGACTGGAGTGTTGCTTTAATATGTATTATGTTTACATACGAGTAGTCGTCATTGCCGTGTCGTTCTGGTTGACATCTGGTTTATCCTTGAGAAGCACTGTAATAAAAACATTCATTAGAGACACTAGTGAAATGTAGTATTGAAAAAGATCTTCAGTTGAGAAACAAAATCGACCAATCAGCATATTAGTAAAACAAAAATAGGCAAAAAATAAATTGAAATTCGTATGGTGTGATGTCCATATAATATTTGTAAAACCATTCTTACTGTAAATAACTTTTTATGTTTACACAGAAATTTGTTCTTTGTAATGTTTGTTTTATGAATAAGACACAATGTCTTGAATATACACCTACGTATATAGGATGTATTTTTTTGGGGACATTAAGTGAAAAATCTGAAGGTGATCCTTGGATTGTACTGAAAAAGGCTAAAATTCTTGATTATTGTTCATGTTTCTTTTTTATTTCTTAAAAAAAAGAGTGAAGCAGTTTCGTTAAAATATTGCTGTTTTTCAAAACAGCTTCTGCCTAATCACTTTCTCAAAAGTCAGTGTTAAAGCCATCATATGACAAACAACCCCCTATAAAACAGGAAATAATATCACAGAGAAGGCCCTTGTAGACCCTTATGAGTGTCAGGACATTTCAGATTGCATAAATGATAACTACTCAGGGCACTTTGAAGGGAAAACAATCATAGCATCTGTTGTTGTAGTGTCTTTCCAGACAGAAGTGCTCAAAAATAACTTCTTCAAAGGGCCCTTCAGATCAAATGCTTTCTCTGAGTCATAGCCAGTAAGTCTCTCAAAATAAGTCAATTTATGACATGGGAAGTTTAGTTTAGGTTCACATCAAGTGGTAGCATCCCAATAAAAATTGTACTTTTTATTTTGAAATGTTAAAAGTAATGATTGAGATGTGTACATGTGTTTATATTGTCATATTATGTTATATCATTAAATCATTTTGTTGAGAATTGCCAACACTTTCGCAAATATTAGAGATTATAACTGACTTACAAAAAGAAATAATGCTTCCATTTTGTCAGAAGGTTCATTGAACTATGAACTATTTTTTATTTTTTTTTAAAAAGCAGTCAATAATTAGTATGAGCACTCTGTAATCGCTCTAGTGGTTAATAAACAAAACTGCATGCATCTTGAGGAAGGGCTTTTCACACTGCGCTTAACACCGGGTTCTAAACACCGCTTTTAACCCCGGGTAAAGGAACGTTTCACACTTGTAATTTAGATGCAGGGTTAGCACTGCTTTTTACCCGGGGTTATGAAACGTGGTTTTAACTCCGCATTGCGGTGCCAAACTTGTACAGTGTGAAATGATGCGGTGTTAGAATGTTACAGCTAGAATGACCTACGGTAATACTGTATATAAAACTAGCTTCCTTAAAGGTTCCGTAGAACGTCTTTTTAAAAGATGTAATATAAGTCTAAGGTGTACCCTGAATGTGTCTGTGAAGTTTCAGCTCAAAATACCCCATATATGTTTTTTTTAATAAATTTTTTTAACTGCCTATTTTGGGGCATCATTAAATATTAGTCGATTTAGGCTGCGGCCCCTTTAAATGCTCACGCTCCCCGCCCACACACAGCTAATATAACCCTCAAAATGTATCTTTACAAGGGTTCGTCATGCAACATGTCTAATCGCATAAGTATGGTCAAAGTCCCTTTAAGACAAGTCATTTCACTCGGCGGCCATCTTTGAAACGCCTCTCGGGCATCCTGGGCATCATGCAATCTCTTTGAATGGGGAAACATCAAATTCTCCAAAACTGTTCGCCAACCGATTAAATTTCATATTTGAAATCTAACAACAACCGGCTCATAAATTTAGTTTCTAAACGCTTGAATCATGACAAAAAAACTATATTTTTCAGGCTGGATCAAGCAAATGGGCATGCGCAGACCTAAATGCACGTCTCTTCTGAGGCGCGCGTCTGACTGTTTCTACAGAAACCGGTGATTCTAACGGCCGCTGAAGTGACGCGATGACTTTACCAGTCTGCGATTGGCTCTTATTTAGAAGGCGGGACTTATTCCGCCATATTGCGCGTTACACTTTCTCCCATTCAAAACAATACGAGTGACACGTCTTGTGTTATTCCATAGTCTTTGGTATGGTATTTATTTGGATGTTTACATTTGATTCTGAATGAGTTTGATGGTGCTCTGTGGCTTACGGCTAATGCTACACTGTTGGAGAGATTTATAAAGAATGAAGTTGTGTTTATGAATTATACACTCTACAAGTGTTTAATAATGAAAATAACAACAGTCTTGTCTCCGTGAATACAGTAAGAAGTGATGGTAACTTTAAGCACATTTAACAGTACATTAGCAACATGCTAACAAAACATTTAGAAAGACAATTTTCAAATATCACTAAAAAATATCATGATATCATGAATCATGTCAGTTATTATTGCTCCATCTGCCATTTTTCGCTGTTGTTCTTGCTTGCTTACCTAGTCTGATGATTTAGCTGTGCACATCCAGATGTCCTGCCCTTGTCTAATGCTTGAACATGAGCTGGTATATGCAAATATTGGGGGCGTAAATATTAATGATCCCGACTGTTACGTAACAGTCGGTGTTATGTTGAGATTTGCCTGTTCTTCGGAGGTCTTTTAAACAAATGAGATTTATATAAGAAGGAGGAAACAATGGAGTTTGAGACTCACTGTATGTCATTTCCATGTACTGAACTCTTGTTATTCATCTATGCCAAGATAAATTCAATTTTTAATTCTAAGGCACCTTTAATACCCCTATACCTATTCAAATCCTATCAAAAACCCCTGTTTCTCTTAAAAAAATCATAAGAATTCTGGTCTGATCCCTATATTTTGTGCTCAATAACCCTTTTAATGTGATGTCTTGTACCCCTGTCTCCCTCAGCTTGTTCCTCATCATTTCTCTTTGTGTTTCATACCTACTACATCTCAAGACTATATGCTCTACTGACTCCTCTTCTTGACACCCTTCACACTGACCGGTTTTGGGCAGTCACGAAACAATGCGTATGATAACGGCAATGGAAAACGCGACAATTGGAGTGAAGAGACCGTCATTCTTACCTTTTACCTTCGAAAAGTTCACTTAGAAAAAAACTTGATATTACTGTCAGCAGTGTGTAATATAAGGATGCGCAATGCTAGAGCCTTAAACAGGTCACGTGCTGTGTTTGTCAAGTCAGTGACACTTTGGTGGTGAGGGCCCAACGGCTCATGTTATGATGCACTTGTTTTTGTCAAAGCATGTGGAGTGGACTTTTTTTTAATGACATTTGATATTCAGAATTGACTGATGTATTAGCTCTATGTTGTATTTTTGATCATATTTTGATGTAAAAGTCATCATTAGAGTGATTAGTGTTCTCTTCACTGAAGTTTCTTCCATTTCAGTGAGTATATAGAACTTTGGGTTGTGTTTAGGGGTATATTAGTAACTCTATATAACCTTTTCAGTTTGCTTAAACTGAAATGCAATTTAGACAAACTAAGAAAGCTTTACATCACTATTTTCTAATGTTAAGGCTCATTTAAACTTAAAATGCAAGCTATTTAACTTGGTTCTACACACAAAAAGATAAGTTTATTGAACTTATCAACTTATATTGCACTGATGTCAGTAATGTAAATAGAGTTACATACAAAAGATAGATCTAACTCTGTCTGACGACTTTAATCTTACTATCTCTCCCCTTCCTCAGTATCAGACAGTCAGTTTTCGAAGCAAGCGCTGTCGGTTGGGGATGTGGATCCTGCAGCTAATTCACTGGAGGATTTGGAGCATGATAACAGGTGCCAGAGATTTGCACTGCTCTGCGATCATACCTGCATCAACACTCACGACTCCTACCTGTGCGCCTGCCACCCTGGATACACACTCCTGCAGGATGCCCGCACCTGTGTGCCAGGTAGGATCAGCCCCTCTTTGGGTTCTGATGACTCAGTATAAAAAAACAACCTGTTAGATTTAGTTTTAGATTTGTATGTGTTAATCTTTTTAGATTAAGCAGGTGTAGTTCAATAAAAAATCCTATTTGGATATGCATAAAGGCTGTTGAGAACCAGCAGGGTTTATGTTATTCCTAGGCTTTCAGAGCAGAGATCTACTTATGTATACAACCTAGCATATGCAAGTCTCATCTTTATGCACTCAAAACACACACTATCAGCCCTGCATTAAATAGAGGAATTAATCTTAATTCCTGTTCAATATCCTGTCTGCACTGTGTGTGCATTACTTAGAACTGATTTGAATTCAAAATGACCTCAAATAACACAATGTGCACTGTGGCTTTGCATTTAGGTGCGTGCCTGTACATACAGCAATCTTGTGAGGGTTTTTATGATGAGTCAGTGAATTAAACATCCTGATATAATATTTTTCAAACCTTTGAACTCTAAGGAACCATATGAATAATATTCACAACAAGTTGGAGCATAGGAAAACAACACTGCATGTTATTTCAAAACTGGGATTTTTTTTAAACATACATTTTTGAACAACATCCTGCAGTTTTTTTATAAAATTAAGAACTGGGTCTGTCTAGCTACAAAATGACAAAAAAGCACCATAAAAGTGGTCTACATGAGTCATGCACTTATATACCAAGTCCATGAGATGAGTAAATGATGAGAGAGTTCATTTTGCGTGAACTATAGAGATAACTAGATAGCACAGTGATGGGACTATCTTTGCTTTGCCTGATTCACTGCAGTTTGTAATTATTTGTCCCGTTTCCTTGGTTATTCAGCCAAACCCTAACAACGCCACTGCATGATGGGATTATCATCATGTGTCAATATTGTTTTTGTGTCTCTGGTGACATGGAAGTGTTGATAGAGAGAGTGCTGTGCTGCTCCAGTTTGAAACTTGCCTCATACAGTATTTTCATGTTAGGAATGAACTAATGATAACACAAATAACTTCTATCCAGCTATCTTCAGCTGACTTTTGCAATGATGGGAATTCTGATGACAAGATATATGTTGTCACAAATCAAATAGCGCTTTCTATCTTTCTCATCTGGTCATGATTAATTGTAGGATAGACTTTTTTCCGGTAGTTCCTTTACCAAAAACACCATCTGACAGAATGCATAATGAAAAAGAATGACTCATCCCTCTGAGATTTCACTCTTTTCTCTCTCTTTCTGACAGAGAACCAAGAGGAAGACAACCGAGTAAGTGAGGAAGACAGGCTACTTACTGTAGCTCCAGCAAGACAAGAAACCACCACTCAAACCCTGGTCTTCCATAACCCATGTGCAGGTACTTATAGTATATACGGTACACATAACATATACAGTACAGTCCAAAAGTTTGGAACCACTAAGATTTTTTATGTTTTTAAAGAAGTTTCGTCTGCTCACCAAGGCTACATTTATTTAATTAAAAATACAGTAAAAACAGTAATATTGTGAAATATTATTACAATTTAAAATAACTGTTTTCTATTTGAATATATTTCACAAAGTAATTTATTCCTGTGATGGCAAAGCTGAATTTTCAGCATCATTACTCCAGTCTTCAGTGTCACATGATCCTTCAGAAATCATTCTAATATGCTGATCTGCTGCTCAAGAAACATTTAATGTGTACAATTGTACAAAATATTTGTGTACAATATTTTTTTTTCAGGATTATTTGATGAATAGAAAGTTCAAAAGAACAGTGTTTATCTGAAATCAAATCTTTTGTAACATTATAAATGTCTTTACTGCCACTTTTGATTGATTTAATGCATCCTTGCTGAATAAAAGTATTCATTTCTTTAATTTCTTTTCAAGAAAATAAAAATAAAAATTCTTACTGACCCCAAACTTTTGAACGGTAGTGTATAATGCTACAGAAGCTTTGTATTTCAGATAAATGCTGTTCTTTTGAACTTTCTATTCATCAAGGAATCCTGAAAAAAAAAAAGTACACAACTGTTTTCAACATTGAAAATAATCATAAATGTTTATTGAGCAGCAAATCAGCATATTAGAATGATTTCTGAAGGATCATGTGACACTGAAGACTGGAGTAATGATGCTGAAAATTCAGCTTTGATCACAGGAATAAATTACTTTGTCAAATATATTTAAATAGTACACAGTTATTTTAAATTGTAATAATATTTCACAATATTACTGTTTTTTACTGTATTAAATAAATGTAGCCTTGGTGAGCAGATGAAACTTATTTTAAAAACATTAAAAATCTTAGTGGTTCCAAACTTTTGGACTGTACTGTATAGATACTATAATGTATTTATGTCAGACTTTAGAGGCCTAAGAATGTTTATACATTTTTAATACAGATTAAGATTTTTTTTTCTTAGCTTAGTTTCATTCATGGTGAAAAATTGAAGATTTCAGAATCCTCAAGTTGTGATTTTTGATCAGTAGCCAGTCTATCAGTCACGTCTTAACATTCTTGGTTGTGTTGGTGTGTGCATAACATTGTTCTTTCAGTTGTCATAAGATTGTCAATGAAATATTCTGGCACCATGACAGAGAACTAAATTCCAGACCATGTAGCCTCACAGGTACTGTAAGGTCATTCTAATGCACTGCACAACATATGTTATCCTAATTGAAACTTGCTGAACAGAGGAGATAAAAAAATCCAGCAGGAAAGATAAGTCCATATGCCACAAGGTTTAATGTATATCTGGTTTGGGAATGATGGTAGATGAATAAGGACTTAAACATTTACTGGAATTCTGTGTCTTGTCTGGGGCACTGTCGTGTTTCTGGAGTATCAATCAGTACGGAAATGATCTGGATGTATCTGGACGACTCATTAAGTCATGCTGATTATAGTTTAATATTTAATGGTCCATACAACAGACCCATATTCAGCCTCATCCATGAGCACAACAGCTCCATTATAGCATTAATAAGAGTGGAATCATGGGAGGTGTCATCTTCACCTCCACAGCAGATGGAAAGCAATCTGATGGGATTCAGGCAGAAATCGTGTTTATGTATGAGCTAATGTGTTAAAGCTTTATTACCGTTACTGTGGTATGAAGCAGGGTGTGGCCTGGGAGCTGGTCGAGTCCCATGGAGGAGCTCCGGAGTCCTTTCGTTTTGTTGTTTTTGTTTATTTTATGATTAAAGTTACATTTAACCTTTGCCTGTTCCCACTTCCTTGTTCCCTAAACTTTGTTACAGTTACGTTTGATCACTTAAAATCACATTATATTATTTCATTCTAATGAAATAACCACAAATGCTGAATTCGTACTCATACAGGTCACTTTATTTAAAATGCATAATGTATTGGTGGCTCCATATGGAAGTAAAAACGGAAATAGTTGGTAACAGGGATATGACGTCATTGACAGGCAATGCATTGACATGGTCTTTACACTGGTTAAAATTGTGGATTTCTCTAGATTTAAGCATGGTTTAAAAACATTGGGATAAGTTCACAAATCAACAAAATATATAACGTTGTTCTAGTGGTTTTTGGATATTTTAATCCAAAAATCTTACATATTGTGCCTTTAAATATAAACAAAAGTTATTCTGTCAAGAGTAGTGAGTGATTTTCTCTTTGTCTTTTGTTGTTTGATTAACATTAGACACAGAAGACAACAGCAAATATATTAGGCTCCTGTCACTTTAAGACCAAATGTGTTAATCTGATATACTCACACACTTCCAGTTTTCACTGTTTACATAAGACGTAACCGACTGTGTTTACATGAATACTCCACACGATGGGCATTTTGACATAAATGTGTGTATTTAATCATTCAAGCACAACAGTAATAACAGTGATTCTTGCCATTGTAATTATAATGTAATGTATAAAAAGAAGTGTGATAGATGTATTAACTGAGTTTTACTACTGTCTGCAGGTAATGGGCCCTGCTCTCAGCAGTGCTCTGTGGTTAGAGGACTGGCCCAATGTTCCTGTTTCCCAGGATTCTCTCTGATGGCAGATGGACACACCTGTGAAGGTACACTAAATTGGTCTAAAACTACAAATACACACTCTCTTCTCAACACAGCTGTCACAAAACACTGATAAAACTGTCATACCACACTAACCAATCCCTTATTGGACTGAATCACCCATGTACAGTATAGCAGTTATACCCAAAGGATTATGACAACATCACATTCTTACCTGAGGATCTGCTTCCTTCAGCTTTACTGATCCACAACCAATTACTCTCCTTCAGCCCTGACTACAATAATAAACAGTGACCTCAGCCCTGGGTTCAACGGCTCTGCTGTCTCATAATACATCTTCCTGTCTGATCTGACACTTTTACCACATGTTTATTTACTGTAACTGATAGTGTTGCAGATGATATATTTCAAGGTCTTTCTATTCCATATCCTAAACTTGTCAGGGAGTGCACTAATAAAATTGCCATGCACAGCTGTTACTATAAACTTATCCAAAAACACAGTATTTTAAGTATTTAAGTCCCACCTTCTAAATAAGAGCCATTGCTGATTGGTAAAGTCCTCGTGTCACTGCAGCGGGCGTTAGACGCTCCGGTTCCTATAGAAACAGTCAGACGCACGCTTATAGAGAAGCGCACTTAGGACTGCGCGTGCACATTAGTTTGATCCAGCCTGAAAAAAAATCTATTTTTTGTCATGATTTGAGCATTTAGAAACAAAATTTATAAGAAAGTTGTTGTCAGATTTCATTGGTGATTTCAAATATGAAATTTAATCGAAAACTTGGCAAACAGCTTTGGAGAATTTGATGTTTCCCCATTCAAAGAGATAGGAGCTGCACTTGCATGCCCAAGAGGTGTTTCAAAGATGGCTGCAGAGTAAAATGACTTATCTTAAAGGGACTTTGGTTGATAAAAGTTGTAAACAAAATCATGGTTAAAACAAGAAAATATATATTTGCCAATGTGGTACATTAAGAGTATCACAATATCCTTTTTCTAGTCCAGTCACCTCTGTGCACTACATTTCCCATGACCCTCCCTGGTCACCACCTGCTCACAATTCACACCTGTTTACCATCAGCCTCATCAGTACTGCTATATAGAGGGTATCCATCGACGTCACTTTCCTGCCGGAACACGCTCCCTTGGCTAGATTGAGTGGTAAAAGAACCTGCTGCATGACTGGATTTAATAGGGGAAACTGCGAAAACGCGAGTAAAACATAGATTACACTAACGGTTGGGCTCGAAAGTGTTTCTTATGACATGTCAAAGAAACCTAATCCATGGATATTGACATGAAGCCAGGAATCGTGTTTTTCTGACACTTATATGTGCCTGATTTTGACGCCAGGGAAATACATAAAGCAAATCTGCCTGTGAATATTTTATATAACTACAATATAGGTAGGTTTAAATCCGAGTAATCACTTTTATCAATGTTATATATATATATATATATATATATATATATATATATATATATATATATATATATGTATATATTGTCATATTGTCCAGCCCTAAAACTAGTTTTTGTCAGTGTTTATTTAAAAACACCCAATTATGCAGAATATAAGATGGTAAATATTTAATTGATGATTTGTCAACACAGTTTATAACAATATAATATATATACGGTATGATTTTACCTCAAAATCCAGCATTTTGACACAAAATGATAACTGCAAATCCACGTTTCTCTGCCTGGAGTCCAGTTGTTTCTATGAATTGCAGCAATCCATTTGCTGCTTTTTTTTCTGTAGCTTTCGGCAGTCTTCAAATATATACCTCAGATTTTGTGTCAAAGCTATTTGTACAGTCAGTCGCAAAGCTCATTCCCATTTTGGATGCGTTTTGTGTTTTTCGCGGCTTTCGCGCTGAAAACCAATGCTGCCACTCGGTCTTTGTGCCACTCAGTGGACGTGACCGCAGCCGTAACGGTCGATGGTGATGTCACGTGCATACCCTCTATAAGCCTAAACCAAATGAAAAAAAAAAAAAAAGAGAAGAGAAGCAGGAAACTAATGAAAACATACTAAAAGTCTCAAGAACAAAAACAAACTGAACACAGTGGTGACAAAGAGAAATAATGTAAATATAAAATGGAATTCGTTAATTTAACATAATAAAACGCATAAATAAATACAATTTAGAAACATTCACTAAAATTCAAATGTTTCTTCTTTTTTACATCACACTTGGCGTTAGAAGCTCCGGTTCCTATAGAAACAGTCAGAGGCACGCTTGTAGAGAAACGCACTTAGGACTGCGCATGCACATTAGTTTGATCCAGCCTGAAAAAAATGCATTTTTGCCATGATTTGAGCATTTAGAAACCAAATCTATAAGACAGTTATTGTCAGATTTCATTGATGATTTCAAATATGTAGATACTATACTGAAAATAGTAGAACAATTTTTTTGAAGTGTATACATTTTTCCACAATTTAGCCATTTAAGACAAATATCTGGGATCGAACAAGATTTATTTTATCTTGCATCACCGTTTTGCATAATTCATGCTCACCAATGGCAAATTAATTACATTTTTGATAATCTTAGGCTCAAAGACTCATAATCAAAACACTCAAAGGACTTGGGTTCATGTTGTTCCATTTCAAATGCCAAAGAACATATTAAAACGTGATGTGGATGTTAAATGGCCAATTCTGTCAAACCTTTAGCTGTACCATACAGTTTGTCATAAATACTGTTGATGTTACACAGTCTGCCTTGGCCTTTACCCAAGATCTCACTGGGATCATATTCTACAATCTGACAAGCAACGGTCGTAAAGAACAGGAAAAAAATAGCCCAGTGTAAACCAGCTTTTTTAACTTCTACATCAAATGTAGAAGTGACAATCAGTCTTTCACATTCTCTGTTTTAGTTCAGCTTATGTATAATTTATTACCATGACATTCAATAACGATTAAAACTGTTTGTTTGACAGAAATGCAAATTGCCTACGGCACAACATGAATGTCAAATTTTACTTCATGTTCACCTTGATTCAGGAGACAGGAACCATAAATCAATGCAATTTTTGCATGTGAGGACAGTTTAAGGGAAGATATAATCGCAGTTGCTTCAGCTGAGAGGGCAGTTTTCACTGTTGAATTATCTCTGTACTTAAAGAGTTTATTTCACTCACTCTTTCTGTGTCTCTCCGTCAAAGCGTTCCCATATGCTGAATGCGGGTGGGCAGAGACCTTGATTTCGTTTTGGCAGAAACAAAATCAAGCTTGACTGGCTTTGCTGTGGAGCCAAGGACTTAAGTCACACTCTTCAGGAAACTGGATGGATTTTCTTTTAATGAAATGTTTTAGTATTAACTTTCATTCAATTTATGATTGACATTTACACTTCCAAACGCACGCTCAAAATACCAATACTGTGCATGTATATCCTCCCTGGAGTTTCTCTAGCATCTGTTTCTCTTCATAAGCTGTATTCACGTGGTAAACATTAAGTGTTATAGATTCATAAAGCCAGACATGCATGCGATTTCGCTACAAAGAAAACCCACTTCGAACAACAATAAAACGGCTGATTAGTTGAGAGCAAACCTCACTATTAGAAACAAAACCTGATCTGATCTCACACCTCGTAAAATGCTAGCACGACTTTAAGATGTTGGAGGTGGTGTGTATGTGTTACGTGTGTGTTTGCATCTCTGCGTGTGCCTTTTTTCTTCAACTAAAGTGTTATGTGTACCATAGATGTGAATGAGTGCGCGAACGGCAGACACAATTGCTCCCTGGACGAGGTGTGTGTGAACCGGGAGGGCTCCTACCAGTGTGTGCGGCTGAGTGAGATGTGCGATGAGGGCTTTATTCACAACCAGAATAGAGATTGTGTGGGTAAGAGGTTTCAACTGGTACCGTGGGACCGTTTCAGCTCATTGCACAGTGTTGGGGCATGTTGGCCCATCGCTTGCCCAGATAAACACTAACTAACACACAAGAAGGAAATGCTAAAGCTCATCGGCATGCTCTTATAACCAGCTCACATACATGTGGTTGCATAATGGGTATCGAGTTTGCTCAGACTTCTCACCAGAAGCTGTGGGCCCGTGTTGGATTTGTTTTGCCTTCCTCCAGACATAACCAAAACATAGAAGGCATTAGTGGTTAGCATACACAAATGTCTCAGTCTATTACAAAACAGTTCGTTTCTTGAGGTGGTTAATGGGCGTCTTGGATCGGCCTCTAAGCCAGAGCCAGGAGTGATGTGGAGTTGTTAGATGGAAAAGTGTAGCTTTGAAGATTATTGTTCATTTTTCACGTTTTTACAGGGTTTTTTTTATGGCTTTTTAGTTTTTCATCTAATATTTATATTTTATTTTATTTCAATTATTCAATATTAAATAGTTTTACAAACAAAAACAAAACTTACTAAGAAAACAAAGACAGGAAATGAGACAAAAAGGTGAACCCAAGCTTGCAACCATCTTGGACGGTCATCATCACCCTCTCATCTTAACCCTTATCGATCACAGCAGCACCACTGATGTAGACATAATGTTGACAGACCATAATCCTGATGCACTGCAGTCATATCCCTTTGCAACAGCACTAACCCACTCCCCTTTGCCTCCATTCTGCAGAAATACATTATTCATCCCATGCATATCCTCTATTGCATTTCAGAGCACCACATTTTGAAGGCAATCCACCATATTGTTATGATAAAGCAAGTTTTTATGAACAAGTGCCACTGCTCATGTATGTTGATGAGGCAGCATGTTGACACTTCAGTGCTGGATCTGCAGCAGAGTGCAAGAGGGTGTCAGAGCTGCTTTCTATGTGCCTTTTGGGCCAAATAATGTCCACTTGAATGCAGGAACCTTTAAAAAAAATAAAGAGAGAGAGACTGATCTCACTTCCTGGGAACTAAAGTGTGAACCTTAAAGGGCTAGTCCACTCAAAAATAAAAATTATGTCACCATTTACTCACGCTCGTGTCATTTCAATTAAAACCTGTATGACTTTACATAAAACAAGTTTTTGACTTTCCTTGTATGGACTAACACAAAAAATGCAAACACACACACACTTGTACAGTATATGTGGTTGACTCTCCATAGGCATAATGGTTTTTATACTGTATATTATTTATTCTTTATACTGTATGTTCTATCCCCCTACACTAACCCTACTCCTAAACCTACCCATCACAGAAAGCTTTTGCATTTTTTGGAATTTCAAAAAACACTGTTTAGTATGTTTCTTTAAGCCGCAGGAAGTGTCCTCATAAACCATGTAAACATTGGAATACCCATGTCATTATGCACATTTTTGTCCTCATAAACCATATTTTTGTGTCCATAAACCTCACAAACAAACACACACACACACACACATGCATACAGACACACAGACATTTCTCAAAATATTATGTTTTATCTTTGAAAAATCATACAGGTTTGGAACACTATGATGGTGAGTAAATAATGACAGGATTTTCATTTTAGGGACAGCTGGTGTGATTCATTTATCTCTTATGTACACTGTAAATGAAAGTGTTAAAAAGAATGAATGGAAAAAAAGCTACAGTAAAAACTTGTTAAACTGTAAGTTACTTCATTATATATGGTAAGGAAATAAATGGTTTAACATCGTATTTTAGGCAATATTACTGTAAAAAATGGTAAAATATGTTTTTAAGTAAAAAGTATAAATGACTATATAATTTACTCTTTAAATATATGAAAGTAATAATGAGCTACTTTCTTATTTTAATATTAAATATTTTAAGTAAAAATATGAGCACCTTATAATTTACTGTGAAAATCATTATTTAAATATCATATTTTTTTGTTAAATGATTTTTTTTTACAATGACTCCTTAGAAATGCCCAGGATGCCAAACTTGAGTTTGTTCTTGAGTTGTTTAAGGAGGTATAGCTATTTTTTGTGAGCCCTATCTCTTTTTTTTCTCTAACTTTTTTTTTACTCTCCCTATTTCTCTCAAAACAGCTCAATAGACTTTATTAGCCTATTTAACGCATATTCAAGGCCATGTATTTTCATCTTTTTTAAGTTGTTTTAGTCTTAAAATTTGCAATGTTAAGTATTTTGAAATTACGTCAACCTGAAGCACTTATAATATTTGTATAATTAGTAAATTTGTCTTTTCTTCCTTATAAATATATATATATATATTATATATATATATATATATATATATATATATATATATATATATATATATATATATATATATATATATATATATATATATATATAATAGCTGCCTCTGCATACTTATACATAGTAAAATCCACAGAGTTAAATCAATTCTGCTTAGAGTACTTATGGTCCCTCTCTAAATAGTGTTAAAATAACACTGAAGCAGAGTTAAAGTTAATGAGTTAATTAAGCATTTAATAAGGCTGTGACTGAAGTCACTTGTAGTTTTTGTGTTTTTTCTTATCTCTTCAGTGATTCTGCTTGTTAACAGCAGGTGTTCATCACTAATGCACAATCATCACTTAATTAATTGTTTAATTATCTCATTAACTTTAACTCTGCTTTAGTGTTATTTTAATACTATTTAGAGACGGACCATATGTACTCTGAGCAGAGTAGATTTAACTCTATATTTTGCTGTGTAGTATTATTGCGGACCGCTGCCTGAAAACAAGATTCACAAAGTGAGGTCATGACAACAACAAAGTCCTAAAACACTATATTTACCTAAAACACTAGTTTTTGCTTTTGGTATTCCCTTCTGGAAATGCAATTCTGTTATTATCCAATGCTTTGGCATCCAAAAAACTTTTTTTTTTTTTCAAACATTTAAATTCATTGTTCTGTCTATGTTATTGCCAGCTGTTGTGTGGAACAGATAAAGCACCATGTGCTCTTTTCTCTTCTGTCCTGATGTGGCCAGAAGCAAGCACAAACATTTCCACCCCGTGCCCTGAAATTATTTACCCTGGCAATAACATGAAAGATTGAATCCTTTTCTTGGGCCACAAATCAGCCATTGTCTAAGCTTCAAGTAATTATTTTCTCCTCTCTCTGGGTCGTACTCGCTTTCCAATCTTGTTTTTCAACGTGGTCCAGAGTTATTGCCTTTAATAAATCTGGCCAACCGAAGATCTTGACAGTTCACCACAGCACCAAAACCAAAGAAAGTAAAGTAAAATGCCTGATGTGTGCTTCGGTTTATAGAAACACACAGAGGGATCTGCTGGTCTCTGTTTTTTACACTGCTGTCTCACCTGCTTGCTTCTCCACCAGCTTCAGCTTCTCCATTCCAGGTTTTTGTGGATGTAATTCTCCATTAATATCTATGGCTCTGTGCAAAGATGTTATACTTTGGAGCCCAGCAAAATAATGCTGTGGTTTTGCTTTGCAGATGTGAATGAGTGTGTGACAAATACGCACACCTGCCAGGCAGATGAGCGCTGCGTGAACACCATAGGAGGGTTTGTGTGTGAGAGGCAGATCTCGTGTTCGAGCGGTTACCAGCTGAGGAGCGGAGTATGTGAAGGTGGGTTGGGGCTATAGTATCAACAAATGTTTACACACAACATAATTTTGGTTTTCCTAATTTAAAGATTACGGTAAGATGTTTGCAAAAAACATTTTACTAAGCTTTTACCAAATAATGAAATCAGATTTCAACAGAGCATCTGATAAAACAGATATTGGTCCCACTTTATATTAAGTGGCCTTTACCACTATGTACTTACATCAAAAAATAAGTACAATGTACTTATTGGGTTCGTATTGAATTGCAAAACACATTTGCAGCTATTGAGGTGTGGTACGGGTAAGGTTAGGGAAAGCTTTGGTGGTATGGGTAGGTTTAAGGGTGGGGGTAAGGTGTAAGGGATGGTTCAACAGTGTAATTATAAATGTAATTACAGAAATTAATTACAGATGTAATTACATGCAGGTGTTTTTAAAATATAAGTACAATGTAAAAACATGTATGTACACAATAAGTGCATTGTATCATATGATTAATTTAAATGTAAGTACATAGTAGTTAAGGCCACTTGGGTCCCAGATATTTTACTGTCACTCATGATCTATTTAAAGCATCCTATAGTATAGCTGAATAAAAAAAATCATATTGAACTCAAACTTTTGAATGTTAGTGTAATTATCATGTGATTTGAATCTCACAGGCCTGAAGTACACAGTAACCGTTCTTGGTTCATTTTGAGTCAGACATAACAAAAGTAACAACTTTTGTTTCTGAAAAAGAACTGGATCACTGTTGTTAACCCTACTTAGCAATGTTTGTTGAAGCAATGGTGTGAATTTGTCTGACCAATGATGACAAATGGAGGAGCGCTCTTGAAAGCTGTTTGAAAACAGTCATTATTTGTATATTTGGTGATGGTAGTGGCAGCCGTTCACATAGAACGCAGTTTCTGCATTCCACAACTTTCCTTTTTATTTCAATGTAAACATGCACTAGATGGACGTGTTTGACCATTGCATCTTTTGGAGCGTAGCGCGCATGATACGCGTTCTAAAAACGTGGCACTAAGTTAAAAGAAGTTAAATTAAAAAAAAAATACATCTCTTGACCATGCTTTTTTTTTTTTTTTTTTTAAGGATTAGTTCACCCAAAAATGAAAATTCTGTCATTACTCACCCTCCTGTCCTTCCAAGCCTGTATTTTCAAAAATCCAGACTTTCGTTCATCTTTGGAACACAAATGAACATTTTTTTTTTTTTTTTTGATGATTTCTGTCCCTCCTTAGACAACAACATTACCACTTTGACTGTTCAAAAAGTTCATAAAGACATTGTAAAACTAATCCATATGAATCGAGTGGTTTATTCCAAATTTTCTGAAGAGACTCGATTGCTTTATATGATTAACAGATTGAATGTAGGCTTTTTTTCCACATATAAACAATTATCAACTCACACATCAGTTATGGAAGCTCAATCAAGTTTGCTTGACTTGTGCGAGAAGCCAAGAAACAATGAGGTTCATTCTCGTGTGCTACGCAGCACGTTTGAGCTTCCAGAGGTTTGTTTTCGCGCGCCAGGCAGTTTCGGTTGAGCTTATTCTGTCTATGTTCGCTGATCAATGTTTATATGTGAATAAAAGCCTAAATTTAATCTATTCATAATATAAAGTAATCAAGTTTCTTTTAGACTAAACCACTCAATTCATATGAATTAGTTTCACAATCTCTTTATGAACTTTTTGAAGCGTCAGAGTTTCCATTGAGTAGCTGTCTATGAAGGGACAGAAAGCGCTCAGATTTCATCAAAAATATCTCCATTATGTTCTGAAGATGAATATAGATCTTACAGGTTTGGAGCAACATGAGGGTGAGTAATTAATGACAGAATTTTTATATTTTGGTGAACTAACCCTTTAACTGCAAAAATGCATTTGTGAATGGCCCCTTAGGCTTTAATTTCGCTAAAAGTTCTCAGAGAGCATTGTTTTAATAATTAAAATACATTGAGCATTATGTCTACATGAACTTTGCTTTTATGTGAGATCAAATCAGCAAAAAAATGGCAGCATTCCAACTCTTCCCCAGCTATCAGAGCTGCCCAGTGATGCATATGGACAGAATCAATAACAAACGGTCTTCCATCCTTGTCATAGTCCTCCAGCCATTATTCCACAGATCTCAGACCAGTGTCTTCATCTTCTAAACACCACCATCACCGCTGCAGAGAAAAACCAGAAACCATGCAAAAATCTGTGCAGTAAATTGTGAATTTTGCAGGCCTTCGCAGTTCGAAAGAGGCCACAGCTGATTGCCTCAGGCTCTCGCTTGCTAACATCTAAAGCATCCCGCACTCTGTTTTTACACAAAGCAGATGCTTAGACACATCTAACCATTGCCTTTGAACAGAGAAATCTTAGCAAGAGTCTCTGATTCTTGTCAGGACTTGGCCCAGTGCAATCTAATAAATGTGGAGGGATAATTATCATAAGTAGTAACGGAATAGCAATAGTGGATTTTAACTAATTGCAGGCTTTGGAAAGTTGAAAATTCATATTCTGTTACTACAGTGCAACTGCATGATTTGCAAAGACTACCCTAAACTTGAAATTAAGGGCTTACCAATTTCCGTGGGTTCCCAGGTAACAGGGAACATTCTCAGAACTTCTCTAATTTTCTGGCAAGGTTCTCTTGAAGTTATGAACAAACGTTCTTACATTAACATTCTTACTGTACGTTCTTACAGTAACATTAATAAAACATTCATTCAAAGATATCTGGTCTTTAAAGAGTTAGTTGACCCAAAAATGAAAATAATGTCATATATTACTCACCCTCATGTCGTTCTACACCCGTAAGTCCTTTGTTCATCTTCGGAATTCAAATTAAGATATTTTGGATGAAATCCGATGGCTTAGTGAGGCCTGCATAGACAGCAATGGTACTTCCTCTGTCAAAATCCATAAAGGCACTAAAAACATTTAAATCAGTTCATGTGAGTACAGTGGTTCTACCTTAATATTATAAAGCGACAAGAATAAATAATGGGTCTCATTCATGAAACATTCGTAAATATACAAGTAAATATGTGAGTGATTTGCGTGTAAAGAAACCTTCCCGAAAACTCTTCTCCTGATTCACAAATACTACGTAAACGTCAGAAGTGATAGTGAAATGTGTGTGTTAATGAATTCCAATCAGTCGTAAATGGAACGCGTGTGCACGCTCATTCTCAATTACCATAAATCCCGTTCGGATGTTAAACGCACTATTTACGCGTGGCTGGGAGCAGGTGTAGATTTCCTTCGTACCAACTAACATTTGGAAAATACGAACATTTTAATGAATCCGAAAATTTACTCCAGAACCACTTTACACACGATTTACACAAAAATTAGTTCTGCTCGTGTTTCATGAATGAGACGCAATGACTTTATAACAATATCTAGTGATGGCCGATTTCAAAACACTGCTTCATGAAGCTTCTTAGGTTTATGAATTGAATCAGTGGTTCGGAGAGCCAAAGTTTGGTGGTTTGATTCACGATCCGAATCACTGATTCGACACGAAAGATTCGTAACGTTCTGAAGCAGTGTTTTGAAATTGTCCATCACTAGATATTGTTAAAAAGTTCTTATTTAGGTTTTTTTGGTGCGCAAAAATATTCTCGCCGACATGGTGAGTAATAAATGACATTATTTTCATTTTTGGGTCAACTAACCCTTTAATAATATTTATAATGTATTGAATGTATTGCATTAAAAAAATGGTGTACTGTGAAATAATGTCAAGTAATATCTCTCTGTTCTTGGGATGCATGCAAAAATAACTTGCAACACAACAAATGTAGTCTGATTAACGAACAAATGACTCTTATGATTTGGTTCTTTTTAGTGATTCAAAAGCATACAGCATGACCAGTGCAGTTCGATTCATAAACAAATGACTCATTATGAGCCAGTTCTTCTAGTGAATCCAAAAAAAAACCAGCATGAGTCATGGTCAGTGCAGTTCGATTCATAAACAAATGACTCATTATGAGCCAGTTCTTCTAGTGAATCAAAAACAAACAGCATGAGTCATGGTCAGTACAGTTCGATTCATAAACAAATGACTCATTATGAGCCAGTTCTTCTAGTGAATCAAAAACAAACAGCATGAGTCATGGTCAGTGCAGTTCGATTCATAAACAAATGACTCATTATGAGCCAGTTCTTCTAGTGAATCAAAAACAAACAGCATGAGTCATGGTCAGTGCAGTTCGATTCATAAACAAATGACTCATTATGAGCCAGTTCTTCTAGTGAATCAAAAACAAACAGCATGAGTCATGGTCAGTGCAGTTCGATTCATAAACAAATGACTCATTATGAGCCAGTTCTTCTAGTGAATCAAAAACAAACAGCATGAGTCATGGTCAGTGCAGTTCGATTCATAAACAAATGACTCATTATGAGCCAGTTCTTCTAGTGAATCAAAAACAAACAGCATGAGTCATGGTCAGTGCAGTTCGATTCATAAACAAATGACTCATTATGAGCCAGTTCTTCTAGTGAATCAAAAACAAACAGCATGAGTCATGGTCAGTGCAGTTCGATTCATAAACAAATGACTCATTATGAGCCAGTTCTTCTAGTGAATCAAAAACAAACAGCATGAGTCATGGTCAGTGCAGTTCGATTCATAAACAAATGACTCATTATGAGCTGATTCATTTTTTATGAATTAAAACATCAGCACGACCATGGGTGCTTCTCAATACTTAATTGATGCTTCCTCGTTTCCTCGCTCCTTCGTCCTCTAGCCCATAACACAGAAACCAATCAAACTCAGCCATCTTAAAGGACATCTTAATTCGCTAATTGCACCATGAGGAATGAAGAGCCAGGAAGCTTCCTGAGCAGACATGAGCAAGGTGTATCCTTTCCTTGCATCCTAAGGGAATGGAGCCAAGATGCAGGGAAAGGAAACAAGGATTCACAAATAAGAAATGAGAAGCACCCCATGGTAATCTGATTCCCAAACAAATCACTTTTATGATTGTTTTAATGAATTTGAGTTCAAAAAGACAAGATACTGGTTTGAATCCTTTTCTGAACTGAATCCATCAGAGCGGATCAAAATCTGACACATTTACTGCTGTTTATCATTATTTTCAGTGATGCTGGTTTTAAGATGAAGGTGTGTGTCAGTATCATTAGCAGTTTGTGAAATACAAAATTGTTTGGTTTCTTCATTAATTGCATGCAAGTGTGGATGACTGTGGAGAAACTGGGGTTTGATTTTGTGAGATCAGCTGCCTTGAAGTGTGAGCATGCTTTCCCAGCCTGTTATTGAACCACAGTGCCACCTACTGTGAAGTTCTGACTTGTAATTGAGGACTGTTGTGATCTGTGTCCAAACCCATCTCCTCCATCAGATGTCTCAGATGACGCCCGTCTATTCATTATGCTTCTATGCTTGCCAAATTTAGTGAGATCTACAGATTTTCTTGAAGTTTTTAAGAGAGGTGACTTCATTTGTTTGGACCTTCTAACAGTATCAGTCTCAAAAGATAAACAAATCTATCAGTGCAGGAACCTGACTGGGTGGCGTCTAGCTGTCCGGTCCACCAGCCTGTTTTGACATCTGCTGCGCTCTTTCTCTTCTAGATATTGATGAGTGTGTTATGCGAACTCATGACTGTGGGATGGGCTTCCAGTGTCAGAACACTGATGGTTCGTTCACGTGTAACCCGAAGCAACGCTGCCTCACAGGCTTCACTCAGGACTCACATGGCAACTGCATTGGTAAGACAGAGCAGAGACACCTTTAGAGTCTCTTAGTGCCCCCTAATGGACAGATGCTTGAAGAATACCAAACTGTCACTGTTTGAGAATCTGAAAAAAATAACAAAAACAAATGACAATCCCATTAACTGAACACACTTTTGAAAAGTTGCTTTTTTGTTTAATTTGCCTTTGTTTTATCACTTTATCTCTCTCACTTTATTTTAGACATTGATGAATGCAGCAGTGTGAGAGAACCATGTACGACTGGCTTTAACTGCATAAATACTGTGGGCTCTTACACCTGTCAGCGCAAGATTATCATGTGCAGTCAGGGTTATCATTCCAGCCCTGATGGAGCACGATGTATTGGTGAGAACGCACACAAATATAGATGCCTATTATACCCTAAACCTAACCCTTTCAGAAACCTTTTAGTGTTTATAGATTTATATATTATTATAACATTAGACCTATTTAGATTAAAACATTGTTTTTTAAAAAATTTATTATTTCATTCAGCAAGGATTCATAAAATTGTTCAAAAGTGATGGTAAAAAGACATATTTATAATGTTACAAAATATTTATATTCATCAAAAAAAAATTACAGTATAACAGTTTCCACTAAAATATTAAGCAGCGCAACAAATCGGCATATTAGAATGATTTCTGAAGAATCATGTGAGTATTGGCTGCAATATTATATCACAATATTACTGTTTTTACTGTATTTTTGATCAAATAAATGCTGCCTTGGTATAAGAGTCTTCTTTCAAAAACATAAAAACTTACTGACCTCAAACTTATATATTTAATAAATATAAATTAGGGCTGTTCAAGATTAATCACGAATAATCGCATCCAAGTTCACGAAAAAAGTTTGTTTACACATAATATATGTGTGTGTACTATGCATATTTATTTTGTATTTATATACATATACACATAAACATGCATGTATATATTTAAAACATATTTACATGTATATGTTTATATATAATTTAAATTATATATAAATATTTATTGATTTTTATATTTTATATTTTTCTTAAATATATACATGTATATGTATGTGTTTATAAATACAAAATAAATATACACAGTACACATATATATTATGTAAACACAAACATTTATTTTGGATGCGATTAATCGTGATTAATTGTTGAACAGCCCTTATAAATATTTATATGATAAGTATTATGTATAGAATTTTTTTTTTCATTTATCCTTTTCCTTGTTGGGACTGTTAGGGTTGGTTCCCTTAAACATTTCTTACTGTTTGAAGTGTGGCTTGGCCAAAGCTAATTCCACTTTTAAAGAACATATCTCAAACTTACTGTGGCAGTACCGTGGTGTAATGGTATGAGATGGTAATATCATGATATTAATTCATTATTCATGCACCATTCAAGTACAGCGACCTAAAAATAAACCCACCAAAAACAAGGCATCACTGTGACTATGTTAGTAGCATACAGTAGTACTTTTTGTACATTTAGTTGTGTTGCCATTAACTGACTGGACTTGTAAAGTCTACATGAACAAATAAGACTGTTAAATGTGATCTGCAGATGTGGATGAATGTCAGACGGGCACCCACCGCTGTGGAGAGGGCCAAATCTGTCACAACCTGCCCGGCAGCTACCGCTGTGACTGCCAAACCGGCTACCAATACGACACCATTCGCCAGCTCTGTGTGGGTGTGTATCAACACATACAATGACACACACAACAAATACACAGCCAAAACACATCTTGTTCAGATTAGCAAGTGCTTGCTGAACAAAACTTCACTATGCAGTAACTCACCATGAAATCAGTCATATTGTAATAGAATATTGCAGTATTTATTATGAATGACTTATCCTTTGCACGTCATTATTTTAAAAAAATTCATGTGCCCTCAAAATATTTAATCAAAATAACTTCCCCTCCCTCTTGCAGTGACTTCTCTTCTCTGATAAGGTGTTTACTGGCGTGAGGGCAGGACAACCTGTCACCCACAGCAATAGCAAACCACAATGACCCAATCAAACACTGATGGACAAAATTAAGTCCCGTCCTACATTTTTTCTTGTTCGTGAAGCCACTCAGATATACGTCACAATACGGCATCAAACGCTAGTCAAGTTTCCCCCTTTTTTTCAAAGTATCTTAAACCACAGCTGCAAAATAAAGCACTTGAAAGATTTAAAAACAGTTTGGATACTGTGACTGAATTCCCCAAAGGATGTCATTTTCTCTGTGGTTAGCCAGACTAACAGCATGCATATAGATGAAGCTGACAGCAACTCGTGCTTCAGAGAGCGTGCAGATTATCCAAATCTTGTATCTCTTCTGCTCCTATAGCGGTGTGAAAGAGGACAGCAAGGCAAGGAGAACGAAGGATGGAGCAAAAGAAAGAGATGCTCCTCACACTACAGTATGTTTGTAAACTAATGCAGTTCTCTGCATCTTTTCTGCTGACAGATGTAAATGAGTGTTGGCGGTACCCGGGCCGCCTGTGCGCCCAGACCTGTGATAACACGCCGGGTTCCTACCAGTGCTCCTGTACCGCAGGCTTCTCCCTGGCCTTTGATGGCAAGAACTGCGAAGGTACATCCATTTGCACTAGCAGAATTGAACATGGATCAGTCTACCTACAAAAAATGTGTTGTGCTCTGACAGTAGGAATGTTCTCTCTTTCCAATTAAAGCGAGGCACAGAGAGAGTGAAAAACAAAAATAGCCGAGTAAGCTGTCAGCCAGAGTGTTTGCATTTATTCAAGGGTTATTTCAAGGACTTAGCCCGGGGAACTATTCATTAGTGACTTTTACTTTGGTTTTAAAAGGGACAATAGTGTTAAAATAAATAATACACTCCTTGTATCATTTTGCACAGTTAGGGCCAGATTTACTAACAGCTTGCACCAACTCAAACCCTCTTTTGGTGTTAAAAAGCTACTGTCAGGATTTACTAAAGACATGCAGTGAGAAATTAGTGATGAAATGGCTTGGAGACCTAATTGCATATGGATTTGTAGGGGGACAGTGTAGCTCAACCCAGCTCCAAAACACTTGCCTGGAAGTTTTTCTAGTAATCCTGAAGACCTTGATTAGCTGGTTTATGTGTGTTTTATTAGGATTGAAGCTAAACTGTGTTTATGAGTTTGATACCCTTGTCTTGGGCCTTGTCCAGTTTTCATTTGAAAGCGCGTCTTTTCCTCTCTGTTTTGGCCCTCACTGAGACAACGTGTTTGTCAGCGAAGATGGAGCTTTTTGAAACTGCTCTCCCAGGTGGATACATTTGAAAACGCTGTGAAAACGGAGGCATTCGAAAATGATGATGCATATTCAGTCACGTGACATATTGAGTTACTTTTTATGGAAAGTAATGAGTTACATGACTTTTGCGTTACTTTCTCGGCTGGACTTGCTTGTTTGTTTTTTAATAACAACAAAAAGGTTTTATTTTTGGCAACTGTAAAGGCCCTTTCACACCAAAAGTGAAATGAATAATTCTCAGGCTGAAGGAAATGCAAATTCACGCTTGTACAGTAGAGGGCGCAACACTCTTATATTTATCTAAAGTCATTAGTTTATTTTTTGCTTATTTGTATGGTTAAATTGTATCATCGAATGTCAGCAGCAAAGACATTGGTTAATAAAGTGAGATTAAATACTTAAAGTGTATTTGTTTAGTTTAATATATTAAATTATTGCAGGTTTGTGCAATATTATGAGATTGCATTTCGCAGTTTTTATTAATTTTGAGGAATACTGACAAGTTTTGCACAAGTTGAGTAAATTCCTTCTCACACTTAGTCTAGAACTAGAACTACAATAGCCATCATGTTTACACCACGCACAACGCCTCACCACTTACGATTTCTCTCAATATGGGGACAGGAGAGCTCTCAGTCAATAAATGGGAAAACAAAGTAACCTTTTGTTGTAAATTTAAAAGTAATGCTTTACTTTACTAGTTACTTGAAAAAAGAAGTCTGAAGTTACTTGTAATGTATTACCCCCAACACTACCCATAATATCGATGGATATACCGCCAGTTTATGCTATTTACTTTCATAGTGTTGCTAAAGATAAATGTTCCTTTGTAAAATATTACATTCCTGCAAAGATGACAGAAAATGTACTCGCGATTGCTGTCCTGTGGCAAATCATGATGACGATTACGTTTTAGATCATATGATTTTGTTAAATTATTAGATTGTGGCAGTACACTAATTTGCCCTATTTAAATCTGGCCTACATTGATTTAATACAATAATTTAATACATTTTTCAATGTAATTTACATAATTTAATTTGAAAACTGAAAAAGCCGAAAACTGAATATTAAATAAGTTTGATCATGTTCTCAAGCATGACTGGAGAATAATAGAACATATGACCATTTGTGTTTACATCAAAAATTAATTTGATTAGTGGCCTAGAAATAGTGCAGAATTATATTTTACATCTGCCTAAAATTATTTCCAGGTTTTAATTAGATTTTCAATGTGGTCTCAGATTTTTGGACTCTGCATATTTGCATTTATATGACACTGCCAATGTGCACAAGACTTTAATGATTTATGCAAATTTGTACACACAAACATCATTTTTAATTCAAAAACTTGTTTTCTGTGTTCTCTCATAGATGTTAATGAATGTGACAACAATCCATGCAGTCAGGAGTGTGCAAACATCTATGGCTCTTACCAGTGTTACTGCCGAATTGGCTACTACCTGAAAGAGGATGGGCACACATGTGAAGGTGAGGTGTCATCAATGCCCTCAAGGCAGGAAATGGATTAAAGTGCCTTATTATGCTATTTGAAAGGTTCTCCCATAGGCTTACATGCATCCAAGGTCAAAAACACTTTAATTAATATACATTGCAGTATCACCTCTTTCCTCACAGTGTCTGGAGCGGTTTGATCAAGGATCCCATCTCTCTTAACCCCTCCTTTCTTGTTATTGGTCTACCACTTACCATCCATTTCATGCCCATTAAGGGTTAAACACAAGGACGCAGTCACATTATACAGTATTTTGATTAAAGAGATGATGTGATGTTTTCCTCTGATGGGGATATCAGATCGATAATGTCTTGAATCTTTTAATAAGGATGGATTTTTTCCTCAGACCAACATAGCAATTAGTGTGTTCTTGGCACATTTTCTCAAACACAAATCTTCCTGGTTAATGGACAAATCTATCACACAGTGGTTTGTTGTGATGTTCTTTATAAACGGTTAGTTTTCTCACTAATAAAGATTCTTATTTGTTCTCTAGATATCGACGAGTGCTCACAGAGCATTGGAAACCTCTGTGCATTCCAGTGTGTGAATGTCCCAGGTAGCTACAAATGTGCCTGCCCTCCCCATGGTTACTCCATGTCACCTAATGGACGCATCTGTCAAGGTAACACTATTTACAGCGCATATATATATATATATATATATATATATATATATATATATATATATATATATATATAATGCACTGTGCTTTTATTTATTTATAATATACAGTAAAGTCCAAAAGTTTGGAACCACTAAGATTTTTAATGTTTTTAAAAGAAGTTTCGTCTGCTCACCAAGGCTACATTTATTTAATTAAAAATACAGTAAAAAAACAGTAATATTGTGAAATATTATTACAATTTAAAATAACTGTTTTCTATTTGAATATATTTCACAAAGTAATATATTCCTGTGATCAAAGCTGAATTTTCAGCATCATTACTCCAGTCTTCAGTGTCACATGATCCTTCAGAAATCATTCTAATATGCTGATCTGCTGCTCAAGAAACATTTAATGTGTACAATTGTACAAAATATTTGTGTACAATATTTTTTTTCAGGATTATTTGATGAATAGAAAGTTCAAAAGAACAGTGTTTATCTGAAATCTAATCTTTTGTAACATTATAAATGTCTTTACTGCCACTTTTGATTGATTTAATGCATCCTTGCTGAATAAAAGTATTAATTTCTTTAATTTCTTTTCAAAAAAATAAGAATTCTTACTGACCCCAAACTTTTGAACGGTAGTGTATAATGCTACAGAAGCTTTGCATTTCAGATAAATGCTGTTCTTTTGAACTTTCTATTCATCAAGGAATCCTGAAAAAAAGTACACAACTGTTTTCAATATTGAAAATAATCATAAATGTTCATTGAGCAGCAAATCCGCATATTACAATGATTTCTGAAGGATCATGTGACACTGAAGACTGGAGTAATGATGCTAAAAAAAATTCAGCTTTGCATCACAGGAATAAATTACTTTGTCAAATATATATAAATAGTACACAGTTATTTTAAATTGTAATAATATTTCACAAAATTACTGTTTTTTACTGTATTTTTAATTAAATAAATGTAGCCTTGGTGAGCAGACGAAACTTCTTTTAAAAACATTAAAAATCTTAGTGGTTCCAAACTTTTGGACTGTACTGTGTGTATATATATATATAGATATATATATATATATATATATATATATGCGTGTGTATATTTTTGTGTGTATGTATAATAAAAGCATTTTTGGATGAACAATCCCTTTAAACTCTGGTTCATATTCTACCCAACACCTTTCCAAAGCCAAATGGTACAAACTCAATTCCGAGCCTTAATTTCTCTAATTGGCACATTGAATTGCGAGCAGCTAACCTCAGGTTCAACAAACCGCTGCTCGGTGTCCTCCATCACTCTCCGAAAGATCATGAAATTGACGAAACTCCCTCAGGCTCTCAAGATAGGAAAGTCGATGAGAGGTGAAGATGAGCCTGTACATGCTCCCGGAGGTTAGCGCTAGCCTGCACCATACGAATTAGTCTGCGGATTGGAGCCGGTGAGCTGTAACGAGGACTTTGCTTTTGTAAAATGAGATGCATAATTAATTACTTCTGGAGGGGCCAAAATTGACTCCTAGCAGAATGAAGCCTGGCGTTTAGTCACCGCAGACATCATTCGCCCCTGACAACCCTGCTAGCATTGATTGGGACCGGGTACAATTTAATGCGTGCTGGCATTTAGATATTTATTTATGTAATAAAATCTTACCAAAGTCTAATAGTTTACTTTTGATGTAATGGAATGAAAGTTTTAAGCAGTCTCAGAGGCCTAAATTTTCGATCGGACATATATTTAGCTGTTGTCTTCCCTTTCGTTCTCAGATATTGATGAGTGTGCCATTGGATCGCACAATTGCTCTACTTCCCAGACCTGTTTCAACATCCAGGGAGGCTTCCGCTGCCTGTCATTTGCATGTCCAGACAACTACAGGAGAGTCTCGGACACGTAAGTATGGCCCGCTGATTTTCTTCCCAATCACATTTATCATGCAGATCACATATGGGCTTGACCTGCTACAGTGGCGGGACCCTGTCCAGCTTACCATAGTAATCAGAAGTTTTACACTGCTTAATGCAAGACGAATATAGCATCTGTCAGCATTTACTAAGAAATAAATTGCATAATGGTGAAACTAGAAATCATACAGATGCACATCATGCACGTATACTGGATCAGTACATTTGCACTGCTTAGAGCATAAGTACATTCATTGTAGCATCCTTGTGCCATCTGTACTGATGCTGGCACCTTACAGAGCATGGTCTCTGTGAAGCAAATGGAATGGAGCCAGATTGCTTTGATTAGGTAGTAGTTCAAACATGCACGTCTGGCCAGTGTCAGCAAGGATTCTGATTGGTGGGAACTCCCACTGCTCACCATCAGTCCTCTTGAGATTCACAGCAATATCAGAGATTAACAGCCCAGAGGAGTCAGCAGGGGCCAAAACACCTACGGTGAAACTGTACATATGGGTTGTGGTCATTTTAGGAGACGGTATCACTGTATTACTCTGTTGCTTTTGTATTTCGTGCTGAACAACATATTTAGTTAATCAGTGGAACAAGACAATCATGTTATAGGGTTTTTTAGGTTGTTTATCGGTTGTTTGATGGTTCTTATTGATCCAAATAAAAAAGCTTGCCACTAAGTGTCTATATGGGTCCTTCAAAGCAGGTTTTATCACTGGCCAGGTGAAAGTCGCAAATATGATCATTTAGAAAAGTAACAGCACGCCTCTCCACAATCATCCGCACAATTTGAGGTATCATTCAGCATTCAAGCTTTATTTATCACTTAGGGGGGGGTTCAGAGCTTAAAGGGATGATTAACTCAAAAATGAAAATTCTGTCACCATTTACGTACCCTTATATCCAATAATTTTCCTTGTTCTATAGTATGTTTTATTATGTTGCTCTTTTGTTTTTTTCGTTTCGATTTTTGTTTTGTTTTGTAGCAGTCACCTAGATTTGTTAACACTATTGTCATTCCAATGACTTTCTTCTAAACACAAAAGAAAATATTTTAAAGAATGTTTTACTGTTTTGTCCATACAATAAAACTCAATGAGGTTTACAAATTTAGGTCACTGTTACTACAAAACAAAACAACATTGGACCCCATTGACTTTCATTGTATGGACAGAGACATTCATATTTTTCAAAATATCATCTTTTGGGCCAGATTTACTAACAGCTTCCGCCAGCGCAAACCCTGTTTTGGTGTTAAAAACTACTGTCGGGATAAATTACTAAAGACACACAGTTTAATATTAGTGTTTTTGCAGCTGAGTTTCCGTTTCAGACGCAAAATTTATGGGAGGAGAGTATTTAAATGAATCGCGAATGCGATTTACTAATGTTTGAGCTAGTCAATTTACTGGTATTTGCGCCATTATTTAACACCCAAAAAAAGCATGTCTTAACCCATTTTGTGACATGACTGCAATTGTTGCTGCTTGGAGGAGACAGTTAGTGTGTGGTATAAGGGAGAATTATTAATTTCTTTGAAATGCCAGAGGAAGATGTTATCCAAACATTTCGTTTGCCAAATATGTATATAATATTTGCCAAATATTTGTCATATTACATGTAACAAGTTGCGCCTGTGTCGACCCACACCTGATGAGCATCAGCTCTGCTTATTTGGTAGAATGTGTTGGTCATTAAATGAATGATTTGATTGCGTCTGTGTTCTTTAATTTGCGCGTCAGCAGTAGATCACGCGTAAAAGTTGCGCATTTTGTGGATTTGCGCTCTCACGCTAATTTGCCCCGTTTAGTGAATCTGTCCCTTTATGTTCCACAAAAGAAAGTATAAGTCTACCAGGATTGGAACAACATGAGAATTTTCATTATTGGTTAAACTATCCCTTTAGAAGTGTCTGTTAATTTCATAGGTGCCATTTTAGATGTTTGACTTTAAAACACAACTCCGGCCAGGGTCTTTGCAGAACAAATTCTTGCACATTCAACAGACCAAAACTCTCTCCTCTCCCATGTTTGTAGACGCTGCGAGCGAGTGAGTTGCCCCAACTTCCAGCAGTGCCAGACTATGCCATTACGCATCACGTACTATCAGCTGAGCTTCCAGACCAACATCGTCATCCCAGCTCAGATCTTCCGCATCGGACCTTCGCCCGCCTACTCTGGCGACAACATCATCATCAGCATCCCTCGCGGAAACGAGGAAGGCTATTTCAGCACGCGGAAGCTCAACAGCTTCACGGGCGCCGTGTACCTGCACCGGCAGGTGCAGGAGACACGGGACTTCCTCATCGACGTGGAAATGAAGCTGCTGCGTCAAGGAACATTCACAACTTTCCTGGCCCGCATCTACGTGTTCATCACAGCAAACTCCATGTGATGTTAGCACTCGTCTAGTGACGCCTTTGATTTCGCATGGTGCTAAACTCAAGCTTCAAGCTTCTGCCTTGAAATTGTTTGTCATCTGGCAGATCTTTAGGCTTCTGTTTGCCTAACGGATTTTGCTCGGTGAGACTTTGATGGGACTCTCCCACTGGGATCCAACCGCTTTGAGTTGAGTGAGAACAAACAGGATGGAGTACAGAGACTGACAGAAACATTTGGCTTTTAAAAGTCCTAGTTTTTCCTCTTCAAAGTATTGAAAGTACTCTACACCGGATGCTATTTATACTGTACCAGTTTATCTTGATTGCCTGAAACTGCTTTTTATAGCACTTCATTACTTTTCTAACAACACAATGTTTCTCCTCGGGGGTTGGCAGAAAAGAGCTGAGGTAGAGTTACACATTTGTAATGGCTGTCACAATTCCTCTGCAGGCCATTCAAGTACTGTGCCATTTAAACGTCTAATAATTTCACAGCTCATTCCAAACAACTGATAACTGTATTTGAAAACGTATCCGTGATAATTCACTTGAGTTCCTCAGTTCAGAGCCCACCGTCCTGCGAAAGATAACATTGTGTTATCATGTCTGTAATCATTGTGTTAAACACTTGCAATTAAAAAGCTGTATGATTGTTATTATTATTTCAAATGTTTGTTTCAAACGCGCTCCCTTCATAGCTCTTGGTGCTAATATACCGTTTTGGAAACGTTTGACACTCCAAAGCAGCACTGAGAATGTTTCATTGTTATACATCATTTTGTATGTCTTTACTTTGTAATACTGGACCTATTTTAATGTATTACTGTCTTGAAAATTCATCTCAGGGTAAAAGCATAAAATCATCTCGATATACTCTCATGCACAGCTTTTCTGAAATTATAACCCCATTCTAGTCACTACAAAGAAACATATTCGGTATCAACATAATAGTGTTTCATACTCGTTCAGTTCATGGAACAACCAAATGCATCCGTATATTAATGCAGTATGTATTATCTGCCTTAGTGGATTCAATTCTTCAATAAAGCAACACCAATCCTTTTGTTAGTATATTAGTGATTACTTGAGATGTTTGTCAATTCTGTTTGCTTGTTTCATGAAAAGTTAGAGATTGCCTCCTAGTGGTGAAAAATGGAAGTAAAGGAAAGCTTGTGGCCTGAGGCTCCCTTTGCTTCCAGCATGTTACAGCAGCTATAAACCATCATCAGATTTTATGATTGCACAACTAATGAAGCATTTTATTGAACTATAAATTGCAACATGAAATCAAATCTGACCCTATTTATGTTTTTAATTCATGTTAATAAGAAAAAAAATGTTTGTAATCTTTAATCAAAGAGTAATAACTTGCTCTTCCTCAGAAAGGACCTTTCTTTTTGAGAATGTTAATCAAGAGCCATACTTAGCCATTGATCAATTCCCAATGGATGGAAGTCCCTTCTCACACATTTTCTTATTAAATATCCTGTTTCACTCAGAAATACTACACATTACAGAGGTAAAATGAGTTGCAAACAGCATTTAACATTCAGGAAATGGCCTAAAGACCAAAAACAACTCTGTATTATGTGTTGGCATTTATATTGAAAAGGTTGGCTGTTTTTGGCTTTTGGAACAGCCTGGCAGTCGAGGTGCTTTGCTCTTTACTCCTCTCATTGTACTTTCCATCACAATTCTCATCAGACCTCGGCGCTATCATTTTCTGTCGCACCCTGGAGGCCTCTCAACCCTGCCTTTCATTGTGTAGGTATCGGAAAAGGGCGTGCGTTGTTCAAAGCCGGCAGCATGGTCCTGTATGTAGTACATCCCTACAGATAACCTCTGGCTGCAAGTGGGATGAATGATACGATTCGTCAGCTCAACAGCACAGCATAAATCACACTTACTCTAGCCTGGTTTTTAAAAAAAACAAAAAGCACTGATTGTAGAAGTTAGTCAGGAAGTATTCATATAGTAATTGCTGTCGAGAGCATATTTATACTTTATATTTACCCACATGTCTAAATAACCTGTTAAAGGGTTAGTTCACTCAAAAATGAAAATTCTTTCACCATTTACTCACCTTCAAGTTGTTCCAAACCTGTATGAATTTCTTTCTTCTGCTGAACACAAAAGTATGGCCCCACTCACTTCTATAGTATGGGAATACTACAGTGCTAGAATGGATTCTGATGACAGAATTTTCATTTTTGGGTCAACTATCCCTTTAACTGTCACCCCCCTTTTCGAGCATAGATCTGACATTAAAAGGGTTAGTTCACCCAAAAACGAAAATTCTGTCAGCAATTACTCACCTTCATGTCGTTCCAAACCCGTAAGACATTCGTTCATCTTCGGGACACAAATTAAGATATTTTTGATGAAATCTGAGAGCTTTCTGCCCCTCTTTTAATGTTACTGTTCGTTTATAACTTTGAGAGAACCTTGCCAGAAGGTTAGCCAAAGTTCTAAGAACTTTCCCTGTTAGCTGGGCTAATGTATTACAATAAGATTCATATATCAATCTGACACTAATATGGCCATAGATGACTTATGGAGCAGTTGCAACAAGTTCCATTTGACGATGTTGCACGGGTGGCCCCTGTCCTCCCTGTCGACAGTCGAGGCTCAAACACTTCCGCCCATTGAGATGCCGTCCTACACACACTTAGGAGTGTGCTGCTTCTTACAGATTATCGTCTTCCCTCTTCATGCTTATCAGTGAGGCTAAATATACATTGTGTTTTTGGAAAGCAAGTGTTCAGCCCAAGGTGGGGAAGCCACTGAGAGGCACATTGGCTATTCTTTATATGATAAAGATGCTCACAGGAAGTTATGAACCTTGTGATAATATTCACACAAAGTCTTGATGATTCACCTATTCAGTGATTTTATTTTGGGCAGTAAAGTATTTAGAATTTTTTTTAAAGTACGAATTTACTAATATAGTTTAATATTTAGAATTAGCTTTTTTTTTCTTATTTTTCAGTTTTCATTTTAATTTTAGTTAAATATTATAAAAAATATTATGTGCGTTTGTTATTTTTCTTCGATTTTTGTTCTTTAATATTATTATTTAGGTTTAATTTATTTCTTTATTTCTATTTCTATTTTTGGTTTTTATTTACTTCCACTTAGTAATTTTAGTACTTCAACGTATTTCAGTTAGTTGTCAGTTGTCTATTTTTTTTTTTACTTTAAGGTTTTCATTCAAATTGTATATTTTATTTCATTTCAGCTTTATTTCAGTAATATTTTTATATAGTTTTAGTTACCATTAATAACTATTGTAAACCAAGTTAAATACAAATGCATTATGTAGAAGAGCTTTTCTTAAAACTAACATCACTTAATTAACTATTAATTAAACTTAATATTAAAAAAATAAATAAATTGTAAATGCTTAAAACAAATGGCCCCAATGTGATTTTTAGTGACTGTATGATGTGATTTTAGATACAAATGTCTTGTTTCATTCTCAAATGAATCAGAATTTTCAAACGACTATTGAGTGACTGAATCAATGACTCATTCATAAAGACGGCATATAGGCTAATTAAATTATTTCCCTAAATAAATGAATCAATGAATTCGAAATAGCATACTTCCAATAAATGTATTATTTCTGCATATATTTATATAAGAGTACATGTAAAGGACTAAAGTACATTGAAGGACTTTTATTTTGATACGGACTTGACACGCAACATTTGGACTGTGTAAGCGTGCCCCATTTTGATCGATTTTTTTTTTTAGCTCTTATGGTGTCTACATAAGTGTCACGAATAAAACGCTAATAGAAAAATCAGTTTAAGGAGTATTTTAACATCATTCCAGTGGGGTAGCACTACTTCAATTTCAGTCATCTTTTTAAACGAATCAGATGATTCATTGACTCATAAAGTCTCAAAGTCATTTGTCGCCACCTACTGGCATAACGATGCAAAAAAAGATTCACAAATCCGTGTTACTAATCCAAAGCACATTGTTATTAAATATAAATCCAATTTAAAAAAAAAAAAGAAAAAAGATTGACAGTCTTTCAAGAATGCATAAACACACACAAGTCGAATTATACAGTGAAAAGTCCCAGAGCTGCACAACATTATAAGAGTGAAACCTTGAATGCTTTGCTCCTCTGAAATTGTAGAAGCTCTGTCAGCTCCAAGAATTGGTATGATTATAATTTTGAAAAACGTACAGTGAAAACGAACGTCAAACCTCCCTGCCATTAAAAAAAACCTGTTACAAAGCACAACTGAGATCTGCAAGTGCTGTCGTGCCTGTGTCAAAAATGCAAGTTAATTACTGAAGTGGATCATTTACTGTGCTAGCTATTTAAATGCCCTCTCAGCAGCATCTGTTTTGATTCTTTGATGCCAATCATCTGAAATTTACATCTTTAATCTGCATGCTTTCAACTTCACAATTTAGTTCTTTTCACCCTTAAAGCATACTGTTCTCAATCCTTGCCTTCAATCAATTGAAACGAGTAAACCATCTGAGCTCAGTCAATAAGAACTTAAAGAGGTTGTAATTAAATGAAATTGAATTGCACTTACACAGAGGCAGTTTCTGTGTGAGAGTGTGTAGGAAGCTGGACCTCACCCTCTAATCCAAAACGGGTAGGCTATCTGAAAATAAAAGACGGGATCATTACCTGTCCGTGGTGAGCTGGGTCAAATCGAAGGCTTTCATCAGTGCCTGGTTACTCCAGATTGATAAGTGTTGTACTTCAAAAGCCTTGTACTTCAGCAGTTCCCCTCAGATGACCTTCCCATGGTCCTCAGGTCAGCATTAAAGCATGGTTCTTAATTGCTCTGGCCATTAGCATTAACATTGACAGGCTGTCTGACTGACTAACATCAGAACAAGGCGTCTTCTATCTGTTTATGTCCGCTTTCATCAATCAGTCTGCATGGCAGTGATGACAGAAACATGCAGAATATGATGGGATCCAACAAACAAAAATTGGACTTGTTATTACATGTTGTGAAATGTTTAGACAGATGTTTCTCATTTCATTTCTAAATGAATCAACATTTTTGAATGAATCAGTTGAGCCAATGAATCAATGACTCAATCATACAGACAGTGGCTGTGTCCGAAATCAAATACTCTCTTGAGTAAGTACATATTTTAAATAGGTAATTACTTCACGACTACTAAAAAAGAATGTTCTATATAGTATGAATATAATCTGGACGTACCAAATTTGCCATGTTGCCTTTATCACGTGACCTACCAGCGTCAGTTGTTTCACTGCCATTCGTAAATCCTCTCCAGTGGCCTCATGGGATATTAAAGTGTCCATCTGGGTACTTTTGCCTACTCTTTTATAGTACTGTGAATTCAGACTTTGGTGACATACTGTTTTTCACCTACTATATAGTAGGGAAGTATGCGATTTCGGATACAGCCAGTCAGTGTAAGTGAATGAGTGAATAAGTGAATGAATGGTTGAGTGAATGAATCAATGACTCGTTTATAAAGACATACATCACTTATCGCTAAATGTATCAGCATCTGAATAGGATAGTGCCATTTCTTTATAAGACATTTAATGAGAATTTTTCATTGCTGAAAGAATGTTTTTGAACGAATCGGTTTAGCGAATGATTCAATGACTCATCCACAGTCTCTTGTTTTCTTGTTCCTGAATGAATCAGTGTTTTGGACGAATAATTTGAGTGAATGTTTCACTGATTCAAGTGGTCATGCAGCAGGAGATGAAAGAGGGAGTTTCAGCTTTCGGCATAATCGTTAATGCTTCTATATCTCAAAAAAGCTTCCGGGGGAATTAAAAAACATCAAAATATGTCTAAAAAACACACACATATATATATACTGTTTAAATATACTGTTTGTATACACTTTGCATAGATATCTGAACCCATCGGTACAGCCATAATTAAAATGATTCAAACACATTTTTTCTTTATTTGAAGGAAAGTTTAAATAAGATGTCTTATACACTTATCTTGGATGTTGATTTTTCTAAATCCTCTGAGACAGAATTGTAATAATGCTCAGATCATAAAGAAAGAAGGATCTGTATGTTCAGTTAATTACTATCCTGTGGCTGGTGAAGGAATGTTCACTTGCACAACACACTTGCGTAACCTGTTTTAGTGTCAGCCCATCAAATACTATATGCTCACATTTTCCATTCCAGCATGAGCAAAAACAGTGGCTGTAATAAAATAACATCAGAGAGCACAGAGTTCAAACCTTTGACCTACTGTAGGGTGTCTATCTTCTAGGGTAAAAAAAATTGTATAAGATAAAGAGTCAAATTTTGGCTATCATTTTGGCAATTTTGTTCTCTATAGAGCTTTGTTATATTGTTTTGATGCTCCCAGTCTATGTTTAGCATAGCAACACCAGTAAACAGGGTTGCCAACTTTGGGACTTTGGCTGGAGTGAGACTTTGTAAAAATTTCAGTTTGCGCGTGTGCGCGGAGAAAATGTTTGGTAACCCTAATTTTAAAAATCAATGTCAGTCCATGTTTACTTAGTATCATTGGGGTGAAATAATTTATTTTATTTTTTGTCAGTTTTGTTACCTGACAGGGGCGGAGCCAGACATTGTAAACATTAGGGGCTTATTCCAAATCTATATTTGTCCAAAGACATTTCAATTTTCTATTAATAGCTTTAATGACATGAAAGGAGCTTTTGTTGTCGTATGAAAATGTACATTATTTGACACTGTAATTTGTAAAACTTTGTTGGATGTACCTCTGCTAGGGGGGTCCGGGGGTATGCCCCCCCCCGGAAGAACATTTTGTACATTTTAAGGTTAAACGTGCAAGGTTTTCAGCCAATCAACGATCAGAGAATACTGCAGTGAGAACGCTGTAGGGAGATGTAACAGCTGTGGGCCTTAAACTCCTCTCCTGTCATTAATACGCTGTGGTCTAGTCATCAACAGAAAGTAACGGATTGAGAGGGGAGAAGAATGGATTTTGGCGTGACATTTCTTGCGTGTGCGTGAGAGCGTGAGATTGATGCTGAAAGCGTGAGTGTCACGCCAGATGCGTGAGAGTTGGCAACCCTGCCAGTAAACCATATGCGTGAGAATAATCCATTTGTTTGTTATGTTTTTAATTAAACAGGGATAATCTGTTTTATCTTCCTCACAATGTTTTCATTTGTTACACAATATTTCTTTTAAGCATACCTTTGTTTTGCAATAATCCATAATAATTCATCTGAAATACAGCTACAGTAAAGTCATGTTGTGTCAGATACAAACAGTAAGTCAGGGCTCCCATTTGATTTTTATCTCTTTGTAATATGTATAATTACACCGATTTCAGTGGAGGTAGTGAAATATTATTCTTGGAGAGGGCAATAGTGGAGAAAAAAATCCCCCTAATTTACACAAGCCTATTTTCTTTTTCTTTCTGTTTAGAAAGACTGAATGGTATTCTGACTAGAAAAGCCTATTACACAATGAAAACAGTTTATCTGTTATCAAAATCATTAGCAGCGTGCCATAATAAATAACAAAGACACTTGCTCAAGACACTACAAGAAGAATATCCCAAAGATGAAATAAAAGAGCTGAGGAGTAGACTGTACATTAATACATGTTTTTGTAAGAGATGGCTACGCAAAAAAAAAAAAAAAAAAAAAAAAATTATATATATATATATATATATATATATATATATATATATATATATATATATATATATATATATATAGTATATATATATATATATATATATATAACAATAATAATAAATAATTCCTAAATAATATCAATTTTACATAATTCTAATAATACATTACAAAAAAAAAAAAACCTTAAATAGAATGGATAACATAATTTAGCCAAAATTAAGCTGTGATTCAGTGTGGGCTAGATAGTTAGTTTTCTGAAAACATGTTGGTTTGTAGTTACTGATATATTTCCTATAAATATTTATTCATTTTTTTCTTACAATAACTTATTACAGAGTTATAATATGAGAGTTAAAAGCCATAAACAATAAAATCGAGAACATTTTGGGGCCATTTACAACGTTTTCAACTAAAAAACACTTTTTATGCGTTTTGGCTGTTCATTTACATGACAACGGCGTTTTGATGGTCTGAAAACCCAAACCTTTGAAAACAGGTTTCAAAGTGTAAACTTTTGAAAACCGGCTCCCTGTAAACAACAAAAACGTGAATCTGTGAAAAGGATGACATCATGTACATTCGCATTACACGTTCAGTCTAAAGTGTTTAATCGGCATCTAATGGCCTGCCAGCAGAATATAGCTTTTTTAGTCATTTTCACAGATTCGTATGAATGGGGATAGTTCTGATAATGTAATCTTATCATGTAAATGAAATGTAAAAATTTTCTGTACACTCAAAAAAATAACTCTTTGAATGAACATAAAAAAATCATGGAAAGGATTTCCACATGATTAAGTTGCTTTATTTCAGCATTATGCAGTTCTGTTATTCCAATTTAATGTACTTACGTTGGGTCAACTTAATTTATTAAGGTTGATTCGACTTATTTACACAGCTTGACAAAACAACTGACTAAGGAAGAAATGGTTCCACATGATTGAGACAAGTAAAATCGAATAGAATCAACCATGTTAAATTAACTAGAATCAATTGTGTTCATTTAAAATAAAATAAAAATCAATAAATAAATAAACAAAAAAGTGTTTTCATATACATTGATTTTTACAATTCATTCTTCTTGTTTAATTTTGTGATTTACATAACTTTTGTGATGTTCTGTGTTAGAAATTGAGATGTGATACTGGATTCATCCTAAATTCAAATTGTTTTAACCAAAAACATTGTAAAGCCTAAATTGATCATAAGGCTATTGGTGGCAATGGTTTTACAATCAACACAGGTTTACAATGTCTTTGGGAAATGCAACCTAGAACACTACCACTGTGATTACTTTCTTATTAAAGTAATTTAAAAGTTTGTTAGCAGGTCCTCAACCCAAGCACAAGTGCAACAATTCACCACAATGGTAACCCTACAGCTATTAATTAACAGAAACGTTTAAATACCAACATAATAGAACAGTAAACATTAAAAAGTCTTTCCATTTTCTCATCTTCCTAAAAACTGCTTAAAATAACACTTTATTTCAACATTTACACTCCTAGTTCAGCCCCTTTGCAAAGCATGATGGGAAGTGAAAATCCTGTTTGATTGAGTCCTGGTTGGGTTTACTTGATTGAAACATGTTATTCCAATATGAAAACATCAAGTTAAGTGAAAGAGTTATCGTTTCAAATCAAATTAACATGAATCAATCACATTTAAAACAGAAACCTGATACAATGGTGTTGAATCAAAATAAATTGTTTAAATAAAGTGAACAGCATCAAAAATCATTTTTTTGAGTGTATGATAATTAATAAACTATAATAGATTGACCACTATTGAACTCAGTATTGTAACGCCAGAGCTCTGATTCAAGCCAAAGTCCCTTTCAAGGAAAGTCTTTTTAAATAGTCTGTGATACATGCTGGGTGTTTTGTACTCTTGTTCCCAGCATTCATTGCAGCATGACACTTTTGATTGTCACCTTTGTTGAGATTCATGTGCTGATTCTTGATGTCTTTGTGTATGGTGTTAGAGTAATTTTTTGCTTTGGTTTTATTCCATATAATTTCAGTGATAGTCGGTTTTGTTTGGTTGTGAAATCTCAGGCTACGTCTACATTAATCCAGAGACATTTCCAAAAGTTACTCATCCACACTGAAACGTCTAAAAACACTTAAATCACCTTACTGCGCATGTATGAAACACACTAAAAGCTCACGAGATGAGACGCTGTTCTCACTCACTGTTGCATCCAGTTCGCAATCAAAATCAGGTTCAAAACTCAACTGTCATATTTTGCCACGCAGACAGCAAATGTGAATAAATTCTGTCATATTTGCAGGAATGTAATATGAAGATTCTACAAAGAAGATTCAATATCTTAAGAAATCGCCATCTCAGTGTGGACGGAGCGCCAAAATGGGGAGAAAAAGATTTTTTTTTTTTTTCATTTTTCAAATAAAAATTTTAGTGTGGACAAGCCTCAGTCGGTATCATTTTACTATGAGATTTCAGTGATGGTCACTTTGTTCCTTTACGAGATCTCAAAAGCAGTCAGTTTCATTCCTTTATGAAATCTCAATGATGGTCGGTTTTGTTCCTTTGCGAGATCTCAATGATGGTCGGTTGGTTATGTTCCCTAACGAGATTTCAATGACGGTTGGTTATGTTCCTTTACGAGATTTCAGTGAAGGCCTGTTTTGTTCCATTATAGCACACGTATGTCTGCAAGACGTCTGTTAAAGATCACTTCATCTGGAAAGCATCTGCTGTTTACAAACATCTAATAGACGTCTTTAAGATGTCAGTTTTACATACATTCTAAATCATAAACATCTTAAAGACATCTTTTAAACGTCTATTTGACATCTGACAGGAAACGTCCTATAGACGTATTCCAGATGAGCAAACACCCTAAATAATACGTCTTCCAGACATAAACACACACATCAAATAGACGTCTCCGAGATGTATGTGTGCTTCAATGATGGTTTTGTTTCATTACGATATTTTAATGATGGTTGGTTTTCAGTGTCGGTTTTATTTGGTTACAAGATTTCAATGACAGTTTGTTTTTTCTGTTACAAGATTTCAATGATGATCAGCTTTGCTCCATTATGAGATTTCAATGGCAGTCAGTTTAGTTTTGTCACACGATTTCAGTGACAGTGTTGGCAGTGTTTTGTTACGAGATTTTAATAATGGTCGGTTTTGTTCCTTTAGAAGATCTCAATAGCAGTCAGTTTCGTTCCTTTACGAGATCTCAGTGGTTGATGGTTCTGTTTTTTTTATTTTAGCTTATTACAACTGTACTGGGGCATTAGGACCCACTCAGGCAACAGGTTGATCAGACCCACTAGCCTCTTTAACACCTCTTTTTACAGCAATCTCCCATCCAGATAGAGACCAAGCTCAATCCTGCTTAGCTTTAGTGAGTGTGCAGGTGAAAGCTTCAGATTAACTGCTGCAGGGGTTCACAATCATCTTTCCAACCATAGACCCTCTTACGTAGAAATATAAATCTGAACAATGGTGACATGCTTCATGCCGCAATACAGGTGCTGGTCATATAATTAGAATATCATCAGAAAGTTGATTTATTTCACTAATTCCATTCAAAAAGTGAAACTTGTATATTATATTCATTCATTACACACAGACTGATATATTTCAAATGTTTATTTCTTTTAATTTTGATGATTATAACTGACAACTAAGGAAACTCCCAGTACCTGTACATTCTATGTATTTGGTTATTTTTGGTCGGTTTTGCTGGGTTATGAGATTTCAATGACGGTCGGTTTAATTCGGTTATGAGATTTCAGTGATGGTTAGTTTTGTTCCTCTATGAGATTTCAATAACAGCTGTTTTTTCAATGACAGTCATGATTGAAACAATTCTAACTGTTGGTTTTGTTCAGTTACAAGATCTCAGTGATGGTTGGTTTTGTTTCTTTGTTCTTTTACGATATTTCAAAGACATTTGGTTTTGTTCTGTAGTGAGATTTCAATGACAGTCGGTTTTCAGTGTCTGTTTTGTTCCATTACTAGATGATGATCGCTTTTGTTCTTTGTGCTTTTACGAGAATACAAAAACATTTGATTTTGTTTTGTTATGAGGTTTCAATGACAGTCTGTTTTGTTTCACTATGAGATTACAACGATGACCGGTTTTTACAGGATCTCAGTTAGTTTTGTTTGATTATGAGATCTCAATGACAGTTGTTTTTTCAGTCAGTCCTCTTCTCACAGCTACCCAGTCTCTCATCTGGCTTAATCCTACTTAGCTTCAATGGATGTGCAGGTGAAAGTTTCAGATTGACTGCTGTAAACATTCTCAAGCATTTTTCCAACCGTGGACCCTCTATCTCAACAATGGTGACATGCTTCATGCCGCAATGCATTCTATAACAAACTATTATTAAGTTGAAATTAACTGCATTACATCTACATGATACAAAATAAAAGAAAAATAAAACAGATTAGACCACTAGATGATGACAACCTCTTCATCATCATGCCACAGTGCATGCTGGGAACAATAGTACAAAACTCCCAGCATGCATCACAGCATGAATACATTATGCAGCTGAATCGTCCTATTATTTTCTTTAATTCTAACTATATGCTTTTATTTTTTGCTGTGGTTTTTGTTCTGTCTTTTAGTAGCTTTTTGTGATGTCCAGAGTTGTTCTTGTCTGAATATTTTGTTGTCACCATTGTTGAGATTCTTACGCTGATTTCTCATATCTGTGTTTGTTATTGTAGATTATTGCTTTTTGCTCATCTTGTATCTGGTTTTTGCAATACAGTGCAACGTCATGTTTCAGTAAAACAGGGTTTGTAATTTAAATGTCTTAAGGGCAAAACACAATTATTACATTTCAAATGACATCAGTAATTCATGTTATTGTGTAATGATTATTATAAGAAAAACATATTATAAGAGTTAAGAGCCCAAGTAATGGAAACACCAATCACCATTATGGTGAAACAAACATAAACGTTAAACTTCTGTTAATTCTTAATAAGAACTTCAGTAGATGAATTACAGAATAAAGTCAGTCTGGTTAATAATATGTGAAGCTGTAATGCTGTTTGTGGAGTTGTTTAATCCTCCTCTGCTGAGATCTGGAGAGATCTGGGGCCTCATGAACATACACACAGAAAGCCTTTCTTTCAGGTGTGAAATCTATAAATCACAAATGATCTTGATCTTGCTCGCAGCTGAATGGTTTCAGTTCTCCATGTTGTAAACGATACTTAATTAATGTAATTTACATATAAAAGATCACCAGTCATCATCCAAATCCTTTAATTTAGAAGGATTGGCAAGCTGAAGAATAGCTTAGATTTTCAAAAACCTGCAGTACTCTGACAAGGAAAAGTGCATACGTTTGCTCAGACCCTGACGTGGTAAACAGGAGCGCTCCGCCCAAGTGCCATCATTCCACGCCACGTGTGCCCAGATCATGTGGGCTGGATTTGGGCCAGCACAAAGTTGCTATCTGGGAAGTGTCATTTGGAACTCATTTATAGAGTTATTTTTATTAAAAATATATGTTGATAATGATTAAATACTTCAGAATTTTAATTTTGGGGTGAACTATCCCTTTAAGTCAAGCCAAGCATGCATAAGCTCAAATGTTAAACTGCTCTTTTGACTAGATTCTGTCTGGATGTCTTACTGGAGGTCTGAATCTGAGATATCTTTCCACAAAAGACTTGGAATTAATCCAATTAGTTGCATCCCTGCCCTATGTTTCAAATCCATCTCGGCATCTTGGTGGTCCGCAGCAGTTTCTCACCTGACCGCGTCCCACAGGTCAGTGCATCAGTTCACAGAATATGGCTCAGAGATGAGGCTTCTGTGCGGCCTAATATAGCTTAATATTCTGCTGCTGCTGAAGGCTTGTCACTTAATCAGGCATTGGATGGGCTTTGATTCATCGATCAAACATTTATTATAGCTCTTTTTATCATCTCATCTTTTAATATATCTTTTGATGGATGGGTTACTTTGACTTTCATGCACACATACACTCTTATCCTTTCTATCATTTTTATTTATTTTCTTTGAATAAAGTATTATTATAATTGTTTTTCTCTGCAAACATATCTATTTATTTCAATGATTCCCATAAGTAAACAATGTAGATGACATTTAAATGTATATTTAAATAAATATATTATGTTTTAATTTTTCAGTAGGCACCATGAGAGAGGGAAAAAATAACAATAACAGGCGAACATTACTTTTATATTATTTAATATAAAGGACAAGAGCTTTATGGAATGCATCTCAAAATGTTTTCCGATAACAAATCATCTCAACAATTTTCCTTTCATATCTAATGTTTTTCTATGCACAGAGACTCCTGTGAATAATGATCATCTTTTTCCATGTTTGATGGATCTTCATTATACCCACATTCCATTCCCGTTCTCTCAACTATTCCATCTTTTATTAAGTGAGAAAAATAGTTTCTCTGAAAGCTCAATGCATCCTTGAGTGAGTGCATCGCTTATAATTACAGCACACAGAAGTATAATTGTATTTGGTCTGAAGAGTGGGGGTGAAATAATATTAAATTGTAGTTAAAGGTGCAAAAAAATATTTGCTCCATATTACTCTAATATGTCCTATTTTAAAAATTTATCAACTCAAAATAATTGAGTTCCCTCATTAGTGTCAAAGTACAACCAAATAATAATGATAGAGAGTGCTCATTGGTTTCAAATATCTCTTTTTAATGCAAGGATTTATAATATATATATATATATATATATATATATATATATATATATATATATATATATATATATATATATATATATATATAATCACTTTAGGAAATGAGTATCATTTAACTTCTTTGACATTAGAGAATTCATTGGACAAATAAAATAACATCTTTTGTCGGCTTCATTAATTGCAATATGCACAATTCATAATACAGTGAATTGTGTTTTTGGCTCAACTCTGAGAAAAACAAAACAAAACAGGTATTTGGAACCGATTTCTGTATCTGACGTATAGAAAGGCAAACAAAAGCTCTTCGGTTTTTACTTTTATAATATATGTGGTTTGATTGCTTTCTCTGTGCACTTAATATAGTTTTATTAATGAGCTTGTGCTAAGCATAATGCCCAAGAGGAACTAAGAAGGGCTTTTAAACTGCAAAAGTGATGCAAACAAAGGTTCAGCATGACTTCCTTTGATCCCTATTCAGTGAAATAATTGCAAGTATGAAGCATGAACGGTAAAGGTGCGTGTTCTTGGACGCTGTCCAAGCTAAATAAATTCAAGGGCTTATTTATATCATCACAGACTCATCCATTTAAATCTGTCACACAAATATTAATGTAAATAATGTGTCAGCACTCTTCTTTCAGTAATAAATGGTTTGTGCATTCAAATAGAGGCATGAAACAAAATTATACTGCAGTTTACAATTTTTATATCCATAATGTCAAGAAGAGAAGAGAAGTGTCTTACCGGCTTTGTTTAGAAGTCTTTATTTGTACTTGAGAGCCCTGAAATTGATTTGCTTTGTCTATGAGCATCCCTCACAATCAAATCCATGACAATCCCTAACAATCCTTAGTGATCTTTAATCTTAGTGATTTCTGATCCCTATGCAATTATTTATTAAATATTTTATTATTGTATCTGTAAGCATCCATGCATCATCATATCTGTATGTGAATCGGGCAGTGATTTATGAACAAACACATCCGTGGCAGAACTCAAACAGTGTCATGCTTGTTTGTTTTCTTCATGCTATAATGAAAATGTTTTCAACCATAACGTGTCAGTTTGATTGATGGGTGGGTGTATATTCATATGTCATGTGCCGGGCCCCATCTGTGCGATAAGATGCGTGTTTGTTAGCATGGGTAGAAACATTTGAGAAAGCAGAACCACAGCAGACTGCCGTATGACAGGAATGTTCCTGGTGACTTCATACTGTCTGATAATCACTCCTTGCTTGTTTGGTGTAAAATAAAATAAAATAAAATGAATCATTAAAAAATAATGTAGTATAAGACATTAAAAAAAAAAGTAACTATAATAACATCAGGATTAATAATAATTCATCTATAATAAAACAGTACATTCCTGGATAATAAAAGGATTCATTGTGTCTCCTGCACTTTTATATGAATACATGTAGATCACAGAGCTAATATAATCTTGGCCACTAGAGGGAGCTCCACCAATACCGAGAGCACTAAGAGAAGCTGGCAAAGCAAACTACATCCCTATGTGAACTTCAAATTTGAGATTCAAGATCACTGTATCACCTTAAATAAAAGCAGGTAAGGCAACTGGAATTACCAATCTATTATGATCATCATAATTCTGGTTCACTGCAGTTTCATGTACAGTAATAGTAATTCAAGTGGTTTTTCATATCGGGCCAATGTTAATGCTTACCATCACTGTCTTTTCTAACGTGTAAGCCTTTTTGCGCATGCGTGGAGCAGAAAGGGCGGCAATATTTCGCGGCGTGTTTCTTTAACTACGGGCAGTTTTTATCTTGTGGTCTTTTAGAAAATAAACTCTTTTAAAACACACTTTTCACACACTCACTAGTTTATTTTTTGTCCACTAACAAATGATATTCATAAATAACCCCCTTGAAATTCAAGTTTCCACCACATCTCAAATTATTGTGTGTTTACTATTATTCTGTGGAAAAAGTTATATTTTAAAGGTGCCCTTGATTCAAAAATGAATTTATCTCGGCATAGTTAAATAACAAGAGTTCAGTGCATGGAAATGACATACAGTCTCAAACTCCATTGTTTCCTCCTTCTTAAATAAATCTCATTTGTTTAAAAGACCTCCGAAGAACATAATGTTACGTAACAGTCGGGGTATACGCCCCAATATTTGCATATGCCAGCCCATGTTCCCAACATTATGAAAGGCATTAGACAAGGGCAGCCAGTATTAACGTCTGGATCTGTGCACAGCCGAATCAACAGACTAGGTAAGCAAGCAATAACAACAGCGAAAAATGGCAGATGGAGCAATAATAACTGACATGATTCATGATAACATGATATTTTTAGTGATATTTGTAAATTGTCTTTCTACATGTTTCGTTAGCATGTTGCTAATGTACTGTTAAATGTGGTTAAAGTTACCATCGTTTATTACTGTATTTGCGGAGACAAGAGCCATCGCTATTTCCATTTTTAAACACTTGCAGGCTGTATAATTCATAAACACAACTTCATTCTTTATAAATCTCTCCAACAGTGTAGCATTAGCCGTTAGCCATGGAGCACATCCTCAAATTCATTCAGAATCAAATGTAAACATCAAAATAAACACTGTACTTACGCGATTAGACATGCTGCATGACGAACACTTTGTAAAGATCCATTTTGAGGGTTTTATTAGCTGTGTGAACTTTTTTTTATGTTGTTTAAGGCAAGCGCGAGCTCCTTGGGCGTGGAGCATGAGCAATTAAAGGGCCAGCAGCCCTGAATCGGCTCATTTATAATGATGCCCCAAAATAGGCAGTTAAAAAAAATGAATTAAAAAAAATCTATGGGGTATTTTGAGCTGAAACTTCACAGACACATTCAGGGGACACCTTAGACTTTTATTACATCTTTTAAAAAAAAATTCTAGGGCAACTTTAAACATTTTTGGAATGAAGTTGCTGACTAATTTGTCTTGCTAAGGTGAATTTCATAGTTTAATCCAAAATTTAAAAATATAGACCTACTTTTATGTATATTTTGCATAATTTGGCAAAGAACAATTTTATTAATTTATATAATGCTATAATAATATCATGTTCACACAATAAATGCTGAAATGATTTACGTTTATTTCAGTATTTATAGAGATGATGATGATATAACAGCAAAACTTAGCTATATACAATTATATATGTTTGTTTTAACAAAATAACAAGTGTCAAAAGAAGAAACACTGACTGTAACATGCTCTGCCTTTTCTTGTAAATGTATGAGCAATGTTGTATGTGACGCTTGGGCTCATCCTTTTAGATCTCTGTGGAAAAGGTCGGAAGCTGGAGGACGTCCCCTGAGAGAAGTGGTTTTGTTATTTTCCGTAAATTGGGTTGTTCCCAGGAACTTGCGCTGATGGTGTTCCAAAGCAGGCCATGGAAAATACACCACCTGTTAGGAGTGGTGCCACTGAACGTGCCCAGGACGATGTCCAGGCACTGACCTGCCATGGACTATATTTGGATATCAGGGGCACTGCTGATGTCAAGAATGTTTCTCTTGTAAAAAAGACTATCACAAAAGTAACAATTTGTTTAAATTCTGTGCCACCGGATCTTATGTACACATATCATTTTCATCGGCTTCTTTAGTATACTGCAAATTTTAGATCACCACTGTGATTCATACTTTTAGGAAATCTGTTTATTGTACGTAAGTTTATTACGCAGAATCACACCACCTAAATGACTGGAGATGCAGTGTTCCAACTGCGCTGCTGTCTCACCTCAGAAAACACAGGGAATGTGGCTACATGAGACTGTGCCTTTTGCATTTGGTCCTTGCAACTGCACTTATGTCTTGTGCAATCTCTGGCATTGTGGAGTGTAAGGGCTGTGCACCCTCCCTATCGACCCGATCTGTTCGCCTTGAGGGCTCTGATAAGGGGAAGGGTGAGCACGTCTGATTCTCATCTCGCCCAGTCAATGGCCTACGCTGCCCGAGTACAAACACTTTCATTCATGCTCTCTTATCTCCACTTAAAGGCCTGAGATGTTTTGAGACACAGGGACTGTGTTCTTTGTTGGATGTGTGGGACAGTTTGGTTTTGCGTCTTTGAGTTATCGCTGTATTCAGTACTGATGTAATGTGTTGATGTAATTTGTCATCACACACTATATTATAAGAAAAATGTCAGGAGTGAAAATGTCACTACATATGAAAGGCAAGACGTGGCCTGCATTTGAACAAGCTTTTTAGTTTTTTCGTTTAGAAATTTCCTTGTTGAAATGTGTTGAATTGTATTAATTAGCGATGAGCTCTTGATTAACCCTTGTTGTCTTTGCGGTTCCCCAGAGGCTGGAGAAAAATTGCTCTTCCGTGATGTTTAGAGAAGCGGCAACCTGTGGATTAAGATGCAAGCCGACAGAATTCTGGCTTACGCAGTCTGTCAGTCCGCAAGCTCATTCATCCACGCCGGTCGTGCAAGATCCCATCACACCTTAGAGTTGCTTTTGTCAGGTAAGCAACACCAAGACAAGCAATTCTCTCCTGGGCATTTTTTGAAAAGGATGGCAAAGCTTCACTGATGCATTACAGTAGCGAGGCACTCATTCATGTTTTGGCATGTATATCAGCTGTGGAGATCAGAATAATGAAAATCATTTGCAAACTATTGGGATTTTTTTTTTTATATAATATTAAGATCTGTGTTTCTCACCAATTTCTTTCTTTTTTAAAGGCTCGAAATGTTTTAAAGATGAAATCTAGGTTTGCTACCAATCTGTGCTCTGTGTTTTGACATGTAATGTCAAAAGCATTCCTAACGTGCATAGTCGCATAAAAGCATAACACACATTACATTCTATGGGGCTTTATCTTATGTACTGTATTGTGTGTGTACGTGTTTAATTTATGTATGTGGCAATTAACTGGAGATCATCCAGAAAGCGGAGCATAAATTTTGCAAGTCACAGAAGAACATGTTTCATCATGATACTAAGCATCTAAAATTAAAAACTGAAAACAGACCCTCATGGTGATCCAAACATCTATGAGTTTCTTTCTACTGTGGAACATACTTTACAAGATCATTGGAGTCTAACAAAATGGGACCCCGTATGGACAAAAACACATTTTTCAAAATATCTTCTTTTTGGTTTGGAATAGCATGAGGGTGAGTGCATGATGATATTTTTAACCCTGTGAATAACCCTTGATTTTTTAAAGGTTGTGTCATCTTGAATTTTCCTTAATGATGATGACTAATGAAAGTGGTTTGGTGCAGTCTTTATTCAGCTTTGTGTGAAAACCCCTAAGACGTTTTTTTAAATACCCTGATTAGTGCCTTCATTTGCAGGTGATACATTAACGAGAGTTCACCAAACCACTACGGGAATTTCCATCAGCAAAACAGATACACTCGTCTGTGTTTTGCATTTTCAACCCATATTGTTTATTGTTCTGTGAAGGTTTTTGCGAAATGCTTGCCCAAGGCATGTTATGTGCTTTCAAGAAAACTTTTATGCCAACCAGACAGTTGACGGAAGCCTTTGACTTCCATAGTATTTTTTTTTTCCTACTATGGAATTCATTGGCTACCGTTTGATTACCGACATTCTTTAAAAGTGCCCTAGAATTAAATATTGAATTTATATTGGTATAGTTAACAAGAGTTCAGTACATGGAAAAGACATACACTGAGTTTCAAACTCCATTGTTTCCTCCTTCTTATATAAATCTCATTTGTTTAAAAGACCTCCGAAGAACAGGCGAATCTCAACATAACAACGACTGTTACGTAACAGTCGGGGTGTACGCCCCCAATATGCCAGCCCATGATCGGAGGCATTACACAAGGGCAGAACGTCTGGATGTGCACAGCTGAATCATCAGACTAGGTAAGCAAGCAAGATCAACAGCGAAAAATGGCAGATGGAGCAATAATAACTGATATGATTCATGATATCATGATATTTTTAGTGATATTTATGAATTGTCTTTCTAAATGTTTCGTTAGCATGTTGCTAATGTACTGTTAAATGTGGTTAAAGTTATCGTCGTTTATTACTGTATTCACGGAGACAAGAGAGCGTCACGATTTTCATTTTTAAACACTTGCAGTCTGTATAATGCATAAACACAACTTCATTCTTTATAAATCTCTCCAACAGTGTGTAATGTTAGCTTTAGCCACGCAGCATAGCCTCAAACTCATTCAGATTCAAATGTAAACATCCAAATAAATACAATACTCACATAATCCGACGTATGCATGCAGCATGCATGACGAACATCTTGTAAAGATCCATTTTGAGGGTTATATTAGCTGTGTGAACTGTTTTAATGCTGTTCAAAGCAAGCGCGAGCTCTGGGGCGGGCGAGCGGGAGATTTAAAGGGGCCGCAACCTTTATATTGGTGCATAGTTAATGATGCCCCAAAATAGGCAGTTAAAAAAAATGAATTAAAAAAATCTATAGGGTATTTTGAGCTGAAACTTCACAGACACATTCAGGGGACACCTTAGACTTATATTACATCTTTTAAAAAGAAGTTCTAGGGCACCTTTAAAATATCTTCTTTTGTGTTCAACTGAAGAGAGAAACTCTTACAGGTTTGGAACAACATGATGGTGAGTAAATGATGACAAAATTTTCATTTTTGGGTGAACCATCCCTTTAAAAGACTCTGCATACCTTCCATTAGACAGTACATAATGTTTACTTAACCAATTGTAATAATTGTGAGATCATAACACAGTTGTTTGCGAAGAGGATGCTGAACAACATGTTATATAATTATGAAAATGAGTACGACCCTGAAGGATTTAAGAGATTTCAAGCTGAAATACGTTCATGGCCTTGTCAGTCTCAAAGCATTTTAGTCCAATGCTCTGCTTACATAAACTAATTCACCAAGAAAGTTTGCTCCTGCCAAGCAGACAAATGTTCTTTGTAAAGTGAACCTGCCAGACATACATAAAATTGATTGCTGAGATAAATGTCTGGTAGAAGTTGTTATACAATTCTTGTTTTCTCTGAGATTGTTATTTGGCTAATTTCATTTATCTCTTTTTGTGCATGGCTTACTCAGATAGCACTGTATCTGTTTAAAGACGGTGTGGTTATCCAGTCATTCAGTCAAATCCTTACATGATTTTATTCAACATCACATTGAGATGCATTTTACACCCTGCACACAAACCATTGAGGGTGATCATTCAGCTTCTGTGAGCTCAAGTAACACAGCCAATTGCGAGCAAATTGTTTAATGAAACCTCAAAGATGTGAATGTATCGCAGTGTCACATGCTCATTGTGCACGGATCGGAATGTATTTTGAAAGGCTTTCACTCAGGCTAATGGTTCAGATTGGGTTTCTTTCTCTCTCCAATATAGGCCTGGCCCAGAAACCACTAATGGTTGCAGTTTAAACCTTAGACTACTCAGTTGCTGCCCACCTCGAAATGACTAAGTTGGCTGTGCCTGAAAGACAGCATTGTGTGTGTAAAAACTACCACTGTGACAGACAGCAGGACAGGCCTTCAGTGGACTTGCTTGAGGTAGTTTTGACTTCGAGATTGTGTATTAGTGTTTATTTTAAAGGGTTAGTTCACCCAAAAATGACATTTCTGTCATTAAGTACTCACCTTCATGTCGTTCCAAACCCATAAGACCTTTGTTTATCTTCATAACACAAATTATTTTTGATGAAATCTGAGAGGTTTTTTTAATTTCACATAGAAAGCAATGAAATTACCACATTCAAGACCCAGAAAAGTAGTAAAGACATCATTAAAATAGTCAATGTGACTACAGTGGTTTAACCTTAAAGGGTTGAAAATTCTGTCATTAATTACTCACCCTCATGTCGTTCCACACCCGTAAGACCTTCGTTCATCTTCGGAACACAAATTAAGATATTTTTGATAAAATACAATGGCTCAGTGAGGCCTGCATCACCAGCAATAACACTCCCTTTTTCAATGCCCAGAACGCTACTAAAAACTTAATTAAAATAGATCATTTGACTACGGTTGTTCAACCTTAATATTATAAAGCGACGAGAATAACAAAATGGCGACTTAATTACGCAATATCTAGTGATGGGTGAATTCAAAACACTGCTTCATGAAGATTTGCGAATTTTTTGTTTTGAATCAGTGGTTCAGAGTGCCAAAAATCACATGATTTGAGTAAAGGAGGCTTTGTTACGTCTTAAGTGTTTTGAAACTCCAATAGTTCACGTGACGCACAGCTTGATACGCGCTCTGAACCACTGAAGTCGTTATTTTTGTTCTATGGGTGATAAAAAACCTCTCAGATATTTTCAAAAATATCTTAATTTGTGTTCCGAAGATGAATGAAGGTCTTGTGGGTGTGGAACGACATGAGGGTGAGCAATTAATGACAGAAATTTTCTTTTTGGGTGAATTAACCCTTTAATGCAATGTTTATTATCAATCAAATTATTTTGTACACTTAGTGTCACAGCAAATTATAGCCTTTCCAATTTTATTTCTGCACTACTAAAGCAATAAAAAACAAGTATAATTAATTACTGAGTAATGAGAATGTTAAAATGTTTTCAGGGGCATTTGTTGCATATGTGTATGATAACTTAGCTCAGTTATCTTTTGCTCATGAAATATGGGTAAATCAAATCAGCACCTATGCAAGCACCATTAGTTTCTCTTAAAGCTGTTGCAGTAGCCAATACGATGTACTTCCTAATCTATGTAACCATTTATTACCGTTCCCTAGTCGGCGATCGTTCTGCAGCTCAATATGAAACTCTTGTTTTACCCTCCTCCTCCCCAGCTCCACCTGGAGAGATCTGTTAAGAGAGATCTTCTCTAATTTTCTTGCAACAGCTTGTTTCCTTATATACAGCTATGGAAAAAATTAAGAGACCACTTAACATTGATTTCTGAACTCTTAATTTTTTCCATAGCTGTATGTTATTGTAAATAAGCTGGACAAATCCTCATATTTGCTTAGCAGGAGCAGTGTAGCAGAAATTAGAGTCAGTACTATCAGTTTTATAAAATGTAATACTTGGTTGTTTTGTTATAAAAAAAACAAAAAAATATTTTATTAGCCTGTTATTTATACACATAATCTGAGGTATTTTTTCAGTATTCTTCTAAGAAATGCTGAATGTTTTGATTGGGGTCCATCTTGCCTCCCAGGATGTAACTCCTCAGTGTGTTTACTACGCGTGAAGCACTGTACCATCCACGTACTGCACAGCCAGTGTGTTCGAAATCAACATGAGGATCACTGAGCCAGCAGTTTCCATGGTATTTGTGCTTTTGAACCACAGCCAAAATATGGGAGATGAATATCAGCCAGGGATCATCAATCTTCTGAATTTTCCTCTCCAAAAACAGTGCTTTGTGCAGGGGAAAGTGGTTGCATACTTCACACTTTGACAAGGAATTCCACCAGTGTTTCATTGTAGTTGCATAGTCATCCAGCATTTCTAGGAATCCGTCTTATTTACTACCGAATATTTTCCATTAAAAATGTAAAAAGATACAGCTTTCTGCAATTTGGCAAGCTGTCCGATTATAAGTGTCCCCAAAAAGTATCTTGACACTTAATCCACATTTAAAAATGTATGAATATCATTGCATTAGATAACAACATATCAAACTAAAGCGCCATTTATTTTAATGAAAGATAGCACAAGCACACTTTAAAAGCAAAACATTCCCATTTTAGATGATAATGTAATAAATATACTATTCAAAATTAAAACTCCTTGACTTCATTTCCACTAAAATGACCTTGGGACCAGTTCGTTAAAAGTTCAGAAAGCTCAGAAAAATAATGTTCTGAGAAAAGCACATTTATTTGCAGATGCCACTTGATTTGATTAATAACATTCATACAATTTTAAGTGCCAAAATACTTTTTGGGACCATTGCATATAGTGACTCTAATGCTTCGAAACCAGACCAAAAAAAAAAAAAAATAGCAGTCCAAGTCTAAGTCAAGGTTATTGCGTTAGGGGTCATTGCAGAGTGGAATGATGGGGTGCCACCTGACCAGCCAACAAAGCCTGCCAATGCTTCCGTTCCATCAGATGTCTTTCGACACAGCCCTAAGACACTCCGCTTCTGCTCCCCTTGAAGAGAAGCTTGAGGATTTTTTCCTCTTTTAACCTGAGTGGCAGGCATCTGCGCTCTTCTGTTTACTAAATAAGCCACGGGAGCTCAAGTATTCATTTCATGTAATAGTCATCATAACATCAGGGAAAGATACTCTGTCTGGTGTGAGATGACTCATCTTTCACAGAGAGAAACTGAGAGCTAGTCAGTGCAGGTATAATTAGGGAGGTTTGAATGATGAAGGGATTTTGGGTAGAGCTAATAAAGCTTCAATTTTTTGATGTGACCTTTGATAATGAAATTACAAGTGCTAAATCAAAACATTCCAGGGAGCTGAACCTTACAGATCAGAAAACTCTCAGTGAATAAAAGGTCACGGACCTCCCTCAGCTTGCTGGATGGGTAACAAATCTACCTTCAGCATGATTTAGGTGTAGATATTTGAAAATGTAAAGAGTAGTTATCGATGCAGTCTTAACTGTACCACTCTAAATATTACCATTGTCTTTCTAGAATGTGGTCGGAAAATGTAGTTCTGTATATTCACAACAAATGACAACATTCTTGACTTTAGCATTTTAAGTTACAACTAGAATTAAGTTACAAGCAGAATATCAGAGACAAAATGTTGACCAACCGCTTTGCGCACACTTGCACTATTTACTCTCGAGTTCTTGGGCAGGTGGAAAAGTGAGTTCTTATTTACTTTGGCTCTGAGCTTATCAGCAGAGATGGGAACTGTGTTATGAAAGACATATTTGTGGGTGGCCTTTTGCATGTTTTGTGGTTAATGTGCTTGCAGACAACTTAAGCCTTTATGTTCAGCATACTGTGTCCATGTACAAAGAATAAATGTATTTCAAACATTTTCAGTGACGTGAGATAACATTTTATGATTGTTATCATTGTGAATATTCTGCACCATTGATGGGAAGTCTGATTCAACTCAGTGTATTCATTCAGATGCTTCTTTCAAACTGTTTCAGATTTTTTCTTAGTTTCACTCGCATGTGCGATTCAGTTCCTTGTGTATACTGTACTACCATTTAGGATAATGTTTGTGGTCTTTTTTGTTTCAGTTTTTTTTAAATAGTACTTTTATTCAGGAAGCATGCATTAGGTTGATCAAAAGTGATAGACATTTTCATTCTAATAGAAGATTTATATTTGAAATAAATGTTGTTCTTTAGAACTTTCTATTACTAAGCATGGTTTCACAAAAATATTAAGCAACACAACTATGTCACAACTATTTCATTCAGATTAATGATTGCATGAATAAATTACATTTTAAAAAATGTTCAAATGTAAAAAAGTTATTTTAAGTTGTAAGTTGTATTTCACAATATTACAGTTTTTACTGTATTTTAAATGTAGTCTTGGTGAGCATAAGAGATTTCTTTCAAAAACATTAATAAATCTAAAAGATCCCAAACATTTAAACAATATAATTATCATAAAGCAGACCTGATATCAACCTTATATCACTGATAATTGGAAATATACGTCTACTACTTTATAGCAAACTGACACATTTTACCAACAAAAAGTATATACCATTATACGGCCCAGTCAAAGAGCATTTTTTTTCCTCAAAAAAACAAAAAAAAACAAATCTCACTATAGCTATGTTTCCATCCACCTATTTTATGTGCATTTTGGGATATCGCATACAAAACTGATGGATGGAAATGCCAAGATGCACATAAATTCAAAAAATACGCATAAAAACTTTTGCGCTCATTTGAGTCTGATAAATTTTTTATCCAATAAGAAAACATGCGCATAAACTACGATGGAAACACATTTACTAAATAAATCCCTTGATGCGCATAAAAATGGATGGAAACATAGCCATTGAAGCTTTCATGAAATCCATCTCCCTGCAGACTGACTTTGCCTAAAATTTGTTCCCATCTCAAGGTCAATGCTCTGTGATTGTTTAAGTAAAACAGACTGCTTTGTAATTGATACAAAAATATCCTTCACTTTACGGAGCCTCTATAAAAGGGAATTAATTTGGGGATTAAGGAAACCGGAGAAGGGAAGAGAACTACCTCTGGTGAATGCTCTTTAACCCAGACTTTCAGCACCTGACTGGCTACAACAAAGGGTAATGGTGGTGATGACGGATGCTGCTGCTGTCTCTCTGTGTGGCGCACAGTCTGCGGCTGTTTTAGTGTCACGGTTCTCAGAGGCTCAGACTGGCTGCTACATTACCCCCAACTCTCAATCAAAGCCCACTGTCAGACCCCGGGCAAACACAGGAGTGCGTTTCATGTGTTTGTTGTGGTCTGAAAAATGAGTCGGTCATTCCAGTGGATACATAGAGTTATGATTACAGGCATCAGACTTGACTTTTCTGTGAGACACTTCAAATGACAAATTATATCTGAGTTTCATTCACGGGTTCATCAGACAGTAAAATTACACTCTAAAAAATGCTGGGTTAAAAACAACCCAAGTTGGGTTGAAAATGGACAAACCCAGCAATTGGGTTGTTTTAACCCAGCGGTTGGGTTAAGTGTTTGCCCAACCTGCTGGGTAGTTTTATTTAACTCAACTATTGTTTAAAAATGACTGTATTGCTTAATTAAAATTAACCCAAAGTATGTTGGAAATGAACATTTATTAATGTTCAATGAATAATTATTAAACAATAAACAGTTATTAAATTGCTTATTAATACATTTATCTTAATAAACTATTAAACTATTAAATTTATATTAATAAAATATTAAAGCTTATTAATAAACATTCACCTTTTGTCTTTTATTGTTGCCTCTAATTGCATCTTGTTTTTAATTTCCCAACTATTTTGGGTTCATTTTAAGCTAGCCATATAGCAATTTTTAAACAATATTTGGTTTAAATAAAACTACCCAGCAGGTTGGGCAAACATTTAACCCAACCGCTGGGTTTGTCCATTTTCAACCCAACTTGGGTTGTTTTTTACCCAGCATTTTTTAGAGTGTATAATTATTGTAAATCGTGAATGCATTAAATTAGAATTGCATTAAATTAGCATTTGAATTGATAGACACATCATCAATATTTCACATATTATACACTCCCCTCACGTAATTATTTACTAAATAAGAATTTAACTGCAATAATATTATTTAATAATTTTTTCATTTAAATCTATATTTAGTAAAAAACTAAGTAGAAATAAAAAATATTTATATAAAATATATAATACCTTCCGAAATCATTCTAATATTCTGATTTGGTGCTCAAGAAACATTTATTATTATTATTATTATTATTATTATTATTATCAATGTTGAAAACAGTTGTGCTGCCTAAATCTTTTTCAGAAAGCTGTGATAATTTTTTTTCAGGATTAATTGATTAATAGAAAGTTCAAAAGAAAAGCATTTGTTTACAATAGAAATCTTTTATAACTATAATATTTGTCTTTGTAACATTATAAATGTCTTTGCTGTCACATTTGATCAATTTTGCTGAATAAAAGTATTCATTTCTTTTTTCAAATTCTTACTGACCCCACACTTGTGAATGGTAATGTACATGAAATAATGTAAATTATAAAAAGTAAAAACAATATATTTAAAACAATTGACAATTAAGAGACAACATTATGAGGTAAAACATTCACAAAAAGAGAGTGTAAACATGAAAAGTTCTTTTGCGAGTAGAAGTTTAAACTTCTGTACAGAGCCGATTCCAAGCATTTGCTATTATAAAAGGCATTTTTCCCCTTTAAGATGGAATCTTCCTCGGGTTACAGCCTGTGCTGCAACACGTCTCGTCAGATAGGCACAACTTGCGGCCAATTACAGGAGGAAGCCGTGTCTTCTGCTGGGTGATTTACACCATGTGCCCCAACCAGGAAAAATGCAGAGTACTGCTCTGTTAAATCAACACCGCAGAGTATTGCGGCTCAGGTGATGAATGTTACGGCAATTTATTGAGCATTAAGACCAGTTTTTATGCCCACAGCATGCCACTGATACATCCGTTGATGGTAATGATGAGACTGTGGTAGGTGTTTGCAGGTGTAAACAAAGAGTTTTCCGTGCAGAGAGTAACTGTAAGAAATCAGGCCTGTCTGTGTGGCTGCAGGGTGAAAAACAAAGCGCAGTGGTGGTAGCCATCATCGACTGAGCAAAACTCTAAGCAGCTGGTGACAGATCTGTCGGGATGCATGACCACTTTACACCATGCAATGTGTGTGTATGCATGTGTGGGTCACACACACACAGTTTTTACTGGAGACTTCTGCACAATGCACCTGAGGAATTCCAACAGTGTCCAGTGGTAAAAAGCAGAAACACTCATTCCAAATAACATGCCTCTGGCACCGAAGTCATAAACACAAGTATTCAGTCTTGCTCTTGTCGGCTTTCAGAATTAGACTACCATTCATCACTATTTGATGTGTTAACGTAAGCTATGATGTGTTCTCTCCGCCCATGTTTGCAATTCATACCTCATTAATAAGCACAACATGTTATTTGATCATATGGAGGTGGGTCAGGATTCCTTTGGATCAGTATGTCAAATGGTCTTCAGTAGTGAGATCAAATAATGCCCATATTTAGAGTTAAGGGTTAGGAATGACTCTGAAGTGAAATAATTTGTTTTCACGTTAGCTCATCTCCAGGCTTCATTCCTATCCTCTGACCAATAAAGTGTACTCAGGTGCATTCTTTCATCTTGTGCAGAGGCAGAGAATGTAAAGGTGTTCAGATATCAAAAACGATTAGCCTTTCCATGCTTCACGTCAGGTTGGCTCCCAGGTAATGACGCGTTGTGTGATCATCTTTTGGAGATGTCTGACTGGAGACTAATTTGATGTGGCTGATGTGTGTTCACAATGCTTGCAAATATCCTTTGATGCATCTTGATTCAGCAGAGTGAATAAAAGAAATATGACTTCTGTAGCCTGACGTAAGGGATTTGGAACCAGTTTATGGTACATATTGGCCTGTTTATGCAATCGCATAGACCGTATTCCTTTATTGGCGACTTTGCTTGAAGTGTTTCACAGGCCTGCTTAAGGAGGAATGACTGCTGTTGTTATTTTGTTAAATTATACGATCATTTATTTGTAAGTTTTATAAATACTGTAGATAATATAATATATATATATATTATTTTTTTTTTGTATATACAATTTATTTAGAAAACATCCAGATTAACTATTGTAATTGTTCTAAAATATTATCAATACTTATTAATATTTATTTATTTATTTATTTATTTGAACATTTTTTACATGTTTTTTTGCAGCAGTGCTTTTATTAGTGAGCTGTTTTATCTAGCACAATTTGCAGAAAAGTCGTCTTTAAAGGGTTAGTTCACCCAAAAATGAAAATTCTGTCATTAATTACTCACCCTCATGTCGTTCCACACCCGTAAGACCTTTGTTCATCTTCGGAACACAAATTAAGATATTTTTGATAAGATCCAATGGCTCAGTGAGACCTGCATTGACAGCAAGAAAATTAACACTTTCAGTGCCCAGAAAGATACTAAAGACATATTTAAAACAGTTCATGTGACTATAGTGATTCAATCTCAATGTTACGAAGTGACGAAAATACTTTCTGTGTGCCAAAATAATGACTTTATTCAACAATTTCTAGTAATGGGTGATTTCAAAACACTACTTCATGAAGCTTCGAAGCTTAACGAATCTTTTGTTTCGAATCATTTGTTCGGAGCGTGTATCAAACTGCCAAAGTCACGTGAACCATTGGAATTTCGAAATGTTTTGAAACACTTATGACGTAACGAAGTCTCATTTACTGACATCACGTGACTTTAGCAGTTTGATACACGCTCCGAACCACTGATTCAATACAAAAGATTCATAACGCTTCAGAGATGCGAGGAACAAGGATTGTGTGTTCTGCAACGAGAGTGGTCTATAACTCCTCCCCGAACTCACCGCTGCTCTATATCTTGCTTTCTCATTGGCTGTCGGTCATCGCCGATGTAGTTTTCAGTCAGAACACTTTTCACACAGCAGGATTTTGAATCGCTGACAGGTCCAGATATTTAGCATGCCAGATATCTCACTGGCGTCGGCGACTCATCGGCGATTATCTCAGATCGCGTCTTTGCTCATTCATACTGCATGATTGTCACTCGCGTGAAAGAGCACCTATTTGCCTGTGATTTCGGGCATTTTTCGGTGATTTCTCAAAACCTGTCGGCGAGCCAAAACCAGGGCTAAAATCGTGCAGTCTGAACTCGGCTTTAATTTGTGTTCCGAAGATGAACGAAGGCCTGACGGGTGTGGATCGTCATGAGGGTGAGTAATTAATGACAGAATTTTCATTTTTGGGTGAACTATCCCTTTAAGTTCATAACAATCATATTAAAGTTATTGTATTCTGTTCCATTTATTTACATACCAACTGTTTTTAAAGAAGAACATGTCTTATGTCTTAATATTGTGTCTTGTGCACATTACTAAAAATATGTTGCTATATTATTAAAAATGTATAGTTGCACATCTCTACTTAATAGGCTAGTACCTGAATGTTAACTCATCATGATAACTTCTACAAACTAAGTAGAAATAGAAAAATAGGTCAGGATATTTGAAAGACAGTTGTTCACAGGGGGTTTTCCATTGATTAATCCACATGAAAGCTGAATGAAAGAGGCAGAAGTCACAGTTCATCACCCCAAGGCAAATCCAAAGCCTGAGTCAGAGCATGTTTGAGAAATGGCAGCCATCAAGTGAAATAGTTTCATACCGATAAACGTGATTGGTGGAAGTTTTCGACATCCAACCAAAACTACATGTACCTAAGTCTGGTGTAAAGATTGAGGGGACTTTTTTTTAAATTCCCAGTCTACAATCATGTAACTGATTAATCCATTCCGGATCATGATTTCCCAACTGCAGCTTCAGAGATAAGTCTCTTCATATAGCACAAGGGCAGAACAATCTCTCACCTTGATTAAAAGCTTCATGTAAAAACATATTAGGCGGTGGAAGTATGACCGCCTGAGGGTGGAAAGGTAGAATTCACTGTTTGCTTTGTGAAGAAAAAGAGAAGGAGAGGGAGAGGTAATGGAAAGTTCAGTAGCAGGTGAGACTCACCTGAGAAAGCGAGTGACCTGTAGGCCTGTCTGACTCTGACTGCAATCGGGGCTGGGGAAGGGAATCTGTTGACAGACACTCAGATATCCCAGGCACTATGGAAAAGATAAAGGCAACATTGTTGTACGGAAGGGGCTGGTCTTAATCTGGGTGAGCTGAAGATCAGTATCATAGCTAGTGGGAGTATTAGTACTTGGTGTTGGCCGTACAGTGCTAGAGAAAGGAAAATCCCTTTGGTGTGTGAGAGATGGAAAAATGTGGCTGTTTTTTTTCCTCAGGAACGTTTTTGTAATCATGTCCGATTATGAGGACACTGCTGTTTTACACATATCTATGTTCACACTGCACACAAATCCAATTTGGTTTTCATATCGGAACTTTAAAAGGGTCTGTAATGTCATTTTGCCAGTGATAAACCTGATCCTTTTGTGTAGTCAGTATCTGGTGTATCATCTTCGGTTGCTTTAGCAATGATGTAAGTGTCAGTATGATGACATGAGAGAATGGAAAACTGGAAATTTTACTTCCGCTCATGTCTATCATGACATCTTGGTGTGGTGATAAACTCACAAGGGGCATAAAAGAATATAAGCAACATGAGATTATGTGCTGTGGCCAAAACACAGACTCTTTGACTGTACATAGTAAGTGTAACATAATTTGCAATATAATGAATATCGTGCACAATATTGTGCAATATTTTGAACTTTGTATATTCGTTGCTTCCCAAACATTGATCAAAAACTTGAAAACCGATCCGACCATTTATACTGAGATGTATCCCTGCCTGTCTGAACAAGGTGCAAAAGACTGATGAGCAGCCAGTTAATCAGTTCTCTTTAAGACGTGATGCTGACTAAGCCAACATGCCCATCTAAAAATACCTTAAAATTTCATACTGCTTTTCCCCAACATATAATTATATACCTGTAGATACACTTTGACTTAGCACTAAGAATAATTGCTAAATTCAGGATGTAAATGGGTAGATGACCATCTGATAAGAGTGTATTAATGAACATGGTCTAGCAGTGCATCCCTAAGGCCAGGGAATATAGACATAATCCATCCGTCAGGTGATAGTAATCTGGGTTCAAAGAGACACAGACTGCCCTGTCATTAGGTAAGAGGTTGTGATCTATAATTAAAGAAATTAAATCAATTAAAATCTCTCTGAAAAGATGGAAAGTTGATGGTGTAATGGCATGTTGATGTGAGATTAGTCACAAGGACCTGTGTGAAGAAGACATGGTAATTGGAAGATATGCACACATACGCACACAAACACAAAGATGGGCAGAGCCAATGTGGACAGCGTGCTGAAAATGAATGACATAAACCAGGTGTTGAACTTCCTGAATATAGATATTAAGCAGGCCTGTCAAACACTGTCATTCCCCCTCTCATTACACTCAAATACCTGCCGCCCTCACACATTCAAAAACATTCACTATCTTGCAAACTGCTTCTCTCATTACAGACAAATTTAAATGGCAATCGCATTGTTTAACGTCTGTAATTTAGTGTATTTCCGACATTCAGTATGTAGGAACTTGAATTGCTTTGAAATTTGCAGTAAATATATTTTCCCCCTTCATGTGGTCTTAGTTTAGACAAAAAGAGTATATTTTGACAATATTTATATATGTTGCTAAGACAAGAACACTACTAATGGTCCAAGTTAGGATGATGGATTTGTCCCGCACAGTTTGTACTATGAAAATGACTGCTACCTCAAGACACCTTAGTGCCCACATAACCACACCCTGAAAAGAACCACAACACCCTACCATCATTGCGGTAACATCTGCATGGTTGATGTTTTATTCAAAAAATGTAAATATCTAGTTTACCCATCTATTATTTTCTGTACTTTCTTGACTTCTCTTTTTCTATGGAAGCTTGGGGTTTTCAACCCTATAACCCCTCATCCTGACTTTCTGCCAACCCAGGTACTCCCAATTTCTGAAATCTAGATTTTTTTAGGGTGCGTTCACACTTGTAATTCAGTTCACTTCAGGTTCTTTTGATCTGGACCAAAAAAGAAAATGATACATTTAAGGCCCCGATATGCTTCAAACGAAATCGAAGAACAAATTGATGTGAAGTCATTTCAAACAAAATCAGGCCAAAACAAAGTTCATTTTGTGTTCTTTTTGGAAGTTCGAAAAGGCTTGCCAAAGCAAACTTTCAGGAAAAGTTCGCTTCAGCTGCAAAACACCTTCATGCCACCATTGGTCCGTGAAGGTAACGTAATAGGAGGCTCCAACTTCATTCGCGTGGAAGTCTTCTCTGACTCATTTGGTCTGTAGAGTTCGTTGAGGTAAGATCTCCATGGGTGAAAACATGAACACACAGGATAGCTGCTTTATAGTACAAAATGAAGTTGTGCTTCTGATGACATGAGGCACTGACACTGTTTGATACTGTAAAGCTGCTTACTTTTAAGCAATATATTGAATAAACATCTATTCTATATGCTATATAAATAAACGTGACGTGACTAGAGATCTAATTTGCAGAGTTCGTGCTAACATACCCATGTTGTTATGATCAGACGTTTTTTTTATGCTTTCTGTAAAAAATGCTTGCAGTTTTCTCATTTTTGTTGTTTATTTTGTTACTGAATAGAAAGTGTTCAGCACATAGGCTATTTACATATTCATCTAACCGTCGCTCTCAGCAGTGTGGGCGGCGTCAGATTCGATTACAGTATATCGCTGCTCACGCATTTCAAACTTCGTTTTACCCCTAAACGAAGAACGAAAAAGAACTTCGCTTGAAGTATATCGGAGCCTTTAGTCCTGGTTTGCTTAGCGTTCACACTGTCAACCTAAAGATACAAGAAAAAAGAAAAAAAGGCACACATACAGATGAAGATCTGCTGCAAGGAGATGGCGGCTCTCACGCCTGTACTGAATTGTAATGGCAATATAGTAGCTATGAATAGAAGAACCAAGTATCCTTGAGCATTCTGTCCTTTTTAGGGTTGTATCTTGTGACATGAGATCCTGCTTGTGGTTTGTTTAGATGTATTTGGTCCATGTTGTGTTCATATTTCAGTCTAACCACACCAGAGTTTGTTTGAAAGCAGGCCAAGATCCCCTGAAAATGTGGGTCGTGGTCCGTTTGTTTAGGGTGCGTTCACACTTGTCACGTTTGGTTCGATTAAAACGAACCCTGGTGCGATTGCTTGGTTAGTGCAGTTCATTTGAACATATGTGAACGCTGCCATCCGAACCCTGGTGCGCACCAAACAAGTGGACCGAGACCGCTGAGAAGATGGGTCTTGGTCCGCTTCCAAACGGACTCTGGTGCGGTTCGAATGATATATGAACGCAACACGGACCAAAGACATGTAACCGAACCAAAAACAGGAAGACGAGACCCTAAAAAGGACAGAATCCTCATGCATGTTGGTTTTTCTTGTCATAGTCGCGAGTTTGCTCATCACAGGCATCAGACGCGCGTCTCCACGCAGCAGATCATTTGTGTGTGTGACGGATGGATTCCCGCCGCTGTTTTTACTACTTTACACATTTTATAAGCTCTTCACGAGTTCCCAGCTGGCCAAAATACCATCACATGCAAGCTACACACACACAACGAGCGCATTTACCTCAGCAAACAGCATTGTTTTGGATGTTCGGTAAGTTCCGTCTTAAAAAAATAGGCAATATGTCATAAAATCCGACCAGTCACGTTGTGAATGTATCCCTTTGCCTTTAGGTTCGGTATCTTTTGGTTCGGTGATAAAATTGCCAGTCTGAACGCTAACCGGACCAGGACTAAATGTTTTTTTTTCCTTCTTTGGTCCGGACCAAATGAACCAAACGAACCGAACTACAAGTGTGAACGCACCCTTAGTGTGCACCAGGGTTTAGATAGTAGCATTCACACATATTCAAATAAACCACTCTAACAGAACAAACTCACTTATTTTAATCAAACCAAACCTGCCAAGTATGAACACACCCTTACTTTTCACTGAAACATTAACATTGTATGTATGTTGTGCTTATCAGGTCAAATTAATGTTCATTCAAATTCATCTCCACAGACCCCAGTTAAAACCCTGGAATTAGGTGATCACGTTTTACTCTTGAATCCATTTTGCATAATTTCACCTGCTTCTTTCATGAAGCTCTCATTCAGCATGATCAGAGGCTTCAGAAAGTGACAGTTCTTTCATCACACCCTGCAGGAAATGAATGCCGTCTTGCTTCTAACAGCTGTGTGATGAGCTACTGATCCAACGTAGTGCTTACCCGCCATCGTGATGGGTTTAGACTGCTCAGTAATTTTCCTGTTGTCTGGCCCCATCACGCTCGTGAAGACATAATTAGCCTCACACTGAGGTTACCTGCAGTTTCCACTGAGAAAACCACAAGCTTGAAGTTTCTCCCCTCGGCTCAATATTTGTGGTCGAGGTACTTGTTTGCTGGACTCGCTTGTCTCTTCAAATTCCCTTGAATTCCCCCAAATTCCCATCCCACTCTGATTTTAAGCTACCAAATATGTATGAGAAAACAGAGCATGATGTGGCCTGGGCAGATATGGAAATCAAAGGAACCCTGCTGGGGTTTTCCTTCACCAGAATCCATTTCACCCTTCATGAGTGGAAAGCCAGAGATGCTGTCAAGAATGATCTTTGATCACAACCTTTGATATTGGAGGACCGTGTACAATACAGGTATGTATTTTCTAATATTCATGGGTGGTACTTCACTGTTCACGGCACTCTTACATCTGATAAATGGTCTGAAATGTGTGACTTGTGTCAGTGCAAACGCTTGACTTATCTGTGATGAGGGTGGAAAATAAAATTACGTGACTATTTATACGCAGCCAACAAAATCCTGGTGGAAAATGGAGAGACTAAATATTTTTCTTCAAGGTGTGTTAAGCTAACATCACAACAACACCTAACCTCCCATTTTCCCCCATGCCTTTTTTCAAAGGGCACATCTAGACATAATTGTTCATTCCATGACTTCACACGTCTTTTTTAGCAGTACATAAATATGTTTTGATTAAGACCTTTGATATTTAATGAGATCACACACCTACCGAGAAATTTAGTTGGGTGATTGATCAGCTCTGCCTTAATAATAACATTAAAAAATGACATATTAAAACTCCATGCGCCAGCAAGTTTGCAATAGCCTTAGGTACCTCATAAAATATATACAGCCAGACCAAAAGTGTGAATCATCCAATCACATAGATAATTCACACTTGATGCGGAAACCACACATTGTCACCGAACCCAGACACCCAAATATAAAATGTCTAGCTGCAGTAGTAGGTAGAGTGTAGCTCTCAGGTATCCAGTTTTCAGGCTTTTACCTCTGTTGTTGATGGACAAACCGTACCTGCTGGGAAGTTCAAGCTAGTGCCATTAGTCTTTCAGCATTAAGGAGTATGGCTTCAGAGCAGCCTAGCTGAATGCTACTCCTGTAGTGCTTCTTGTTGACTGCCATGCTTAATTAAGATATCCTTGTCTGTTAGCAAACATTCCATTGTCTGAGGAATCTTTCTCTCACTCTTTACAACACTATCGACATCCATGCAACCCCTCGATGTTATCTCCGACCATAGATCTGGGTGACTAATTAGTGCACGGGATGAAAAGAATAGATTATATTGATGTCTTTTCAGGCCTGCTGGCACCTCTTGGGCTTCAAGCTTTCCGCATCTAACACAAAATGTCGAAACTACCTGAAGAGCAAGCTCAAGTCACATATATGTCCACAAGGCACAAATATTTCCACTGTCAGCGCAAACATATGTCAACCATCAGACCAATATAACTGTAGTCTGCTCACAAATGTCTGCCATTTACCTTGATAAAGAATTGCCCTGAGGTGAGAACGCTTTTCCTTGTAAACTTCAGTAGCATTTCAAAGTTTTAAAAGCCAAAGAGTTATACTGGAGATTTTCAGATGCCAAAGTATTGGAAATGCTAGGAAATGCAGTAAAACGGAAAGTTTAGAGAAGAAAAAAACATATAAAACATACAAAATATTTGATGTAAACATATGACAGAATATATTTTAATGCCTCACAGAGGGGTAAAAATGCCCAGAGGGCAAGTAGTGATTAGCAGTTAAGGAAATTAAAATTGAAACATTTAAAAAAGTTTTTAAAACATGGATATAGTAATGTGTGCTGGTGTTTGACTGTGCCTTTACTTTTACCATTACCTGACTTTAACCTACCTTTATCTTTATAAACATAATATTATGTTTATGTAGTGTTGAATAACCTTTCATGCACACTCCAAAGGGATGTAATTGCCCCTCTGAGGAGTATAGTTGTGTTGCAGCGCTCGGCAGTGTGTGTGCAGAGCAAGCAGGTGACAGCGGAGTGATGACAGGTGTATACACAGCTGAGACAGGTGAGAGCTGGACACTGTACCAGGCGGAAAGCTTTGATTTGGATTCAGTAAACAGCGACCACAGACCACCAAGTCGAAAACAAAGACTTCAAAGTCCTGTTATTGTGTTGTAAACTCAAACTTGTCTTGTGGTGATGTGACAGAACACTTTACTAGATATACTAGAACTTTTTATTTATTAAGAACTCCTAAAAAAATGGATCACGGTTTCCACTAAAATATTAAGCAACACAACCAATTTCAAGATATGATATGATAATAAGAAGAAATTCAGCTTTGCCATCAAGGAATAAATTACTTTTTGTATTTTTGATCAAATAAATGCAGCCTTGTTCAGCATAAGTGACTCTTTTTTTTTTTTTTTTCAAAATAATAAAAAAATCTTACCTACACAGCAAAATCCCCAGAGTCCCCAGAGTACATATGGTCCCTCTCTAAGTAGTGTTAAAATAACACTGAAGCAGAGTTAAAGTAATGAGATAATTAAGCAGTTAATAAGGCTGTGACTTAAGTCACTTTTAGTTCTTGTGTTTTTTCTTATTTCTCCAATGATTCTGCTTGTTAACAGCAGGTGTTCATCACTAATGCAAAATCATTACTTAATTAAATGCTTAATTATCTCATTAAATTTAACTCTGCTTCAGAGTTAAAGTAATGAGATAATTAAGCAGTTAATAAGGCTGTGACTTAAGTCACTTGTAGTTCTTGTGTTTTTTCTTATTTCTTCAGTGATTCTGCTTGTTAACAGCAGGTGTTCATCACTAATGCACAATCATTACTTAATTAAATGCTTAATTATCTCATTAAATTTAACTCTGCTTCAGTGTTATTTTAACACTATTTAGAGAGGGACCATATGTACTCTGAGCAGAGTTTATTTAACTCTGGGGATTTTGCTGTGTACCCCATGTTTTGACCTGTAAAATGGCAAATTATTGAAAATATTAGATTCCCAGGTTTGTATAAATGCAACATTTTCATGAACTTCTAGTTGATAAAAAAAAACACATTAATATCAGCTGATAAATTTGAAAGAGTTTAAATGAAACAAAAAAGACATCATGGGGGAAACCATAAAGACCGAGAATGACATGACACTGAAAATACTGTATCTTTCAGATGGTTTCATGGTCTATTTTACTTTTGCTCTTCCTAAGAAGATTAGTTCAGCATGACCAAAAGCAAATTCAAACAAGCCATCAAATTGGTTCTGTCAATCTGTAGGAAGTGACTGGGAAGCTGTACAATAGTAACTAGAGAAAGCATAATAAATTTGGAAGCATGTCTGAGTGTCTGCCAAAACCCGTAATTGTATCAGCAGAGGCATGAGATCATTAGTTAATGTGCACTTCTGAGTTACAGATGTGAATGTTCAGTAGTTGAATCGGTCAGTCATGTTCCACGTGTGCTCCCTGTGGAAAGGAAACACTTTCTCTACTATGAAAGGGATGCACGTTACATGTACTTTCTGGTGTTTTATTTTAATAAATTGCTCGGTGATTTATGCCTTTTTAAATACTAGTGCTTAAAAAGTAACATTATTTGCATGCTAAATGAGGCTAGCAAAAAAAAAGTTGTTTAACTAGATTATATATTTTAAACATTCATTCTCTCTTTATTAGTAAAGCTCATAGTGAGAATATAAATATCCATCAATGATATTTAATTACAGATTATCATCACTTTATGTTTGGCTCTGAGAAATTTTCTGACATGCTGACAAGTTTAAGAGCACCTTAATTCAGAAATAGTCCACGGACCAACTTTACATGACCCTTTATTTTGTTTTGTCAGGTGCGTGCCAAATAACAATTAAGGGCGCATACCCTCTGAAGGACACTATATCTGTCAGCACTGCCGACGGAGGCATGGCATGTACATTAATTATCATGTTTACGCCTCCATAGATCTTCCTATATGGCGCGTATTAAACTTTAGCTGATATCTTTTGATGTCCCAACATGTCTTTCAGTTCCTGTCTTGATTGCCTGCCTGACAGCATGCTTCCACCTGTTTAAAACAGCAGCAGCAACAAAACCTCTGTTTTCTTAACACATCAAAAGTGAATTCATAATTTGTTTATAGCTGTTCAGATTGTTTGAAATTCACACATCATAAGTGAATTCATAAGTTATTTATAACTCTTCATATTGTATGAAGTTAAGCTCTCATGGTTACGCATTCATTTCCTTAGGAAAAGCATTATGAAGTGACAAAGATGAAGTCGCCTGCAGATGGCACTCTTGTCCCTGGACCTTTCGAGTTTCATAAGGATCTCGGGGACATGGGAAAGCAGATCATTAGGACATTAAGACATTTAGAAGTGACAGCCTAATTTTCTAACTGGCGCAGAAAAATGGGTGCACTGATGTTGATCTGTTACACTTGAAATGTTCCTTTGCTCTCCACATCCAAGATAATGCTTGACTGACTTCCTCACAATCAAATCATTGGCAGAACTAGGAAATCATTCTCAAAGTAAGAACAGTGGTTTAAGTTTAAGCTAATATTGATTCTAATAATTAGTTTCTCCTATATTTCTACATGTATCTGCCTTAACATTCACTCTGGCTTACTTTCTTTCTTTTATCTAGGTCAGATTAGACCACAGGAAGATCTGGGGAGAGGCAACACAAAGTGTTCACCAAGTACGATTGACTAAAACAGCTTAACTTTGAGAGAAAACACACCCTCTTTTGCCCTGTAAAAAAACAAAAAAAACACCATGAATGATAGAACACGCTGTCTGCCAATTACAATTAGTTTATTCACAAAGTTCTAATGATATTTAGAACATTTAGGTCAGAATGTGAACTGTGATGAAGAGCTCGGGTAAGTGAGAAGGGTTGGATAAATAGAATCAACTTCATTATAGATTCTGCACTGACAACGAGTCTTTAGACAACAGGTCACCATCGCTGGCCGCCTGCCATTGGGAATGATGGGAGTCTGACAGACACAGCAAGCTTTTGCTGTTTGGCTGCAAACACGATTCTTCTCTCTTTCTCCCACTCTCTCTCTCACGTACGGACACACTCTCTCACTCTCACACGCCTCCTCTCACCCGTCTCAGTGTCAGGATTCAGGGGGAACTCTGCTGCTTTGACCTAATCCGCTTTTCCGCCCAGCTGTGAGGGAAAGTCACCTTTTGATTTGATCACATTTGAATGCAGAGAGGGCCGGAAAGAGGTGACTGTGTGGCACTCCTGGAGATGCTTGACGCAGGCCTGAATGGGAGCTCTTGTAGTTAGGGACAAAAATGTGACAGGCAGCTTTATCACGGTTACCAAGACTGACCGTCTGAAAATTATTGCCTCCTTTAAGCTGGGATGCATGCATTTAAAGGGGCCTAACCCAACAGAAACGCACACGGATAGACATTCATGGATAGACACTGCTCTGCTGTTCAGCATCTTGAAGGTGTTGGGACTTGGGGCCTCGTTTATAAAATGCTGCGTAGTAACGGTCCTACATTTGATCTTGCAATAATTTCTCAACTATGCGTAGGTGTGATTCATAGAATGAATGCACACCCAGAAAACACATCTCTTTCAGATGTGAAATCGCAAATGATCTTGAACTTGCGTGCAGCTGAATGGTTTTAGTTCTCCACGTTGTTAACGACGCCTCACTAATGTCATTTACATTTAAAAGATCACCAGTCATCATCCAAATCCTTTAATTTAGAATGGCGAGCTGCAAGAATAGCTTAGATTTCCAAAAACCTGCAGTAATCTGACAAGGAAAAGTGCATACATCTGCTCAGACCCTGTCGTGGCGCTAAGCACTTTTCCACGTCAAAGACCGTTTTTATAAATATGAGCGTTCACGTTGGATTTATGCGTACACACACTCTAAGATCAAATCTGTGCGTATGCACGCTTTATAAATGAGGCCCCATGGTGTCTCATATTAGGTGTGCTTTAATGTTGCTTTTGGGAAGATAATGAACTCAAAATGGCCAGTGACAAATTTTAGTAAGGCTTCAAGTTGATTATGTCAGTGTTTTGGAGTGGATCACTCATCCCATAGGACAACAGACCAATTATTTTCTAATTATGAAATAGTTCAGGAAATGTGTTCATAAACACGAACTTCTGCTTAAAATCATGTGTGAGATTAAATTGCAAATTTAATATCCATAAACATAGTCACATATTGTTTCATAAACATACATACAAACAATAAAGGGTAGCTGCACAATAGTTACCAAGCAAAGCATTGCTTAATTTGGAAATATGTTGATTCGTCTGCCAAAAGGCGTAATTGTATCAGCAGAGTGATGAGATCATGAGTTCATTTACACTTTGTTGAGTTGCAGATGTGAACGTTCAGTAGTTGAATTGGTCAGACAAATAACACCATGTCCCTTTTGGAACACACATTGTGGTCTTGGAGACAGACTTTTTCTGTTATTAAAAGGGTGCAGTGTACCATATTACATGTACTTTCTCTGTTTTTGTCTGAATTCTGGTGCTTGTCATTTGCTAGTACTAAAGCTGTCAAGTTCCTTTTTGTTGTTATACACCAGAATATTGCAACATCGGTTCTTCCAGATTAAATTTACAAAAATGTTAAAACCAACCAACAAAAATGTCACATATTTGTTATTTTAAAATTAATCATTTGCTCTTAAAGGTACAATTTGTAAAATTTTTGCAGTAAAATATCCAAAAACCACTAGGCTAGTGTTATTTTGTCCAGCTGATTACTAACAATATCTCTAATGTTTTCAACTACTTGTAAATCATGAGAAAATTCCCATTCTAAACAGTAACACGGGGCAGTGCAGTCGCCTGTCAATGACGCAGTTACCTTTGTTACCGCCTTTACTGACGTAGAAACCACATGACAACAGTGCCGTGGACAAATGCGGAAGTAGAGTCTAGCGTCCAGCAAACCACTAGCTTGCTTCAAGCAGTTCCTTATTTACTTCTTGCACGTTTTATGGTGGATTGTGTTACTTATTTATGGAACATAATTACTGTTTACCATCTGCCGCTGGTTCTGTCGTCAAGGACAGCTCCAGTAAACTCATGACCGTAAAAGCGGAAGCGGCGCCGGCGACTGTGTCATAATAAAAGTCCCGCTGCTCGTGAGGCGTGTGTTGATCGATCGCTCCAGCTCCTCGTTCAACTCCCGCAACACTCAGTCCTGCTCTGCTTCATACTACAGTAACGTTAATAATCACATCCACGAACATGAGTTCTTCCAGACTCCAATCCCTATTCTTTTGCACCGTCCGTTGAGATGGAGACCACATGTCCCAAGTTTCCACTCTAAAACTTTACGTCATCAAACTACGCCTTTGTTTTGAATAGGCTTCTAGCGACCTCTAGCGGAAAAAAATATCACAAATTGTACCTTTAAATATTATTTCAAAATAACTTCCACTCAACTGGAATATTGAGAAATGTTCAAAATCTCTTTGTACAGTGGAGGTTTGTAAAGTTTTCAATAGAGTAACTATGGTGGTTAAGTTCTTTAAAGATGAGGTTTTTCATTTTACATTGACTCGTCATAATGTTTGTGATATGAACAATTGTATTCCATAACCGGTTGTCACAGCACTTTATATGGTAAAAATAAATCATCAGACAGTATTCAAAACAAAAGTCAGTGCTGGTGACTTGCAGAATTAAAAGTTGTTTAAAACCACATCATATTTTAGGGCAGTCCTACTGCCATCAACACCCTTAGCATCTTTTGGTAGTTGGGATGATAAATGGCTTTAATAAGTCTGTAGCTTCAGGATACACTACAGGAAAATGAAAGTAAAACAGCTTATGTGTGTCCATGTTTTGGAGATATGTACAAATAGTGTTTTTAATCATGCATAGACTAGCCCAAAGTCTTAGTGACAGACATACAGAGGAAAGCATTATTTCTCATAATTATTTGGTTGTGCCACTGAAGTCATGTTCTTAAAACAGCAGCAGCAGGTGTTTCATAAACCCACTCAGGGTTTGACATTAACACCCGCCAACCCACTAAATGTGGGTTGATTTCAGCATTGGTGTGTAATTGCCACTTTTGGTTTATTTTATATAAAATATGCATATATATACTATAATATACATTTTTCAATTGCCTTTTAAAAAGTGTAGTGTTGTCAGAAATGTTGTTTTTTTCATACATATTGATACTGAAATATCTGAAACACTTCCAATACTCATTTTCCACAGAATAGATAGATGATACCAGCTGCGCTTATTCACTCTCTCATCTCTCCGACAGCGAGTTGACACACAAACCCGCCTCCCCTCACTCACTCTTTTCATTTGCTCTAGATGAATATTGTTGGTGTTACAAGGCTTGAATTTCGCCATGCGATTGCGTGTAATTGTACTCATTCTCTCTAAGTGCTCGCACATACAGCCGCTTCTCAGTACTAAATTGAGTTCTTTTTCATTGCTTATTGCACTTAAAAAGTCAAATACACACAAAATAATGTCAAAATGCCGTCTTGGCGAGTACTCATGTAAACACTGTCAGTTATGTTTTAAGTGAACATAAACAGTTGAGAAAGAAAACGCATGTGTATAAGGTATAATGGATCAGTGTGTCAGATCTTTAAGTGACAGCAGCCTAATATGCCTGCTGCCAAATTATGAGATAAATATGGCAGTTTTCCCCATGGTATTGATGTCAACATTTTGGCCTGTGAAAATGCTGAGAGGCTAACTTTGGAAAACTACTAGCCACAGTGGCTGGTGAGCAAACAAGTTATTGTCGAGCCCTGAACCCACTTTATGTTTGACCATTTTCCACACTCTTTCTGATACTTACTGTACTTTTAAAGGTGCCCTAGAACGTCTTTTTAAAAGATGTAATATAAGTCTAAGGTGTCCCCTGAATGTGTCTGTGAAGTTTCAGCTCAAAATACCCCATAGATTTTTTTAATTCATTTTTTAACTGCCTATTTTGGGGCATAATTAACTATGCACCGATTCAGGCTGCGGTCCCTTTAATTCTCGTGCTCTATATATAACCCTCAAAATGGATCTTTACAAAGTTTTCATCATGCATACATCGATTCCTGTGAGTACTGTATTTATTTTACATTGATTCTGAATGAGTTTGAGGCTGTGCTCCGTGGCTAAAGCAACATTACACACTGTTGGAGAGATTTATAAAGAATGAAGTTGTGTTTATAATTATACAGACTGCAAGTGTATAATAATGAAAATAGCGATGGCTCTTGTCTCCGTGAATACAGTAAGAAATTATGGTAACTTTAACCACATTTAACAGTACATTAGCAACATGCTAACGAAACATTTAGAAAGACAATTTACAAATATCACTAAAAATATCATGAAATCATGTTATCATGTCAGTTATTATCGCTCCATCTGCCATTTTCCGCTGTTGTTCTTGCTTGCTTACCTAGTCTGATGATTCAGCTGTGCACAGATCCAGACGTTCTGCCCTTGTCTAATGGCTTGAACATGGGCTGGCATATGCAAATATTGGGGGCGTACACCCCGACTGTTACGTAACAGTCGGTGTTATGTTGAGATTCGCCTGTTCTTCGGAGGTCTTTTAAACAAATGAGATTTATATAAGAAGGAGGAAACAATGGAGTTTGAAACTCATTTCCATGTACTGAACTCTTGTTATTCAACTATGCCGAGGTAAATTCAATATTTAATTCTAGGGCACCTTTAAGACTTCTCTATGTTCATTACTTCTGCTGTGATTAGCCTTTTAGCAAGGGAATTGTAATATTGTAATTTGTTCATGATAAAAAAAAAAAAAAGTATAAATATATAACTATTCTTATTCTAATTTTGTAATAATAATAATATTTAAAATAATTATAAGAATAATTTACTCACTGCTAGTATCAACCTCTAGATCCCCCAAAAAAGTTCTTCTCTCACCTTACAAACAGGGTCACTCTGAATAGCTAACAGTTTTGTAGCCGTTCCTCCAGTAACTGGAGATCAATGTTCCTGAGGAGCTGCGAATTATTGTGGGTTTTGATCGCACAAGTATCGGCTGACAGTGCCATGCCACGTTTTATTTCAAAGAGCTCGCTGTGACAATGGCTTCTGGTAATAATAGTATATGTTTCCCCTCCTGGAGAGGCTGTGAATGCTATCTCCCCACACCATCTCATTCCATCTAAGCCTCACACAAACCGCTGACATATCACACAAATACCTCCTTTATTAGCTGGCAGTGATTGTTTGCTGAATGGGAGAGTGGCCCCCAGGACCCTAGCAGACATTCCAGCACAGTGTTACACTTACATGACATAAGATGAAGGTATATCTCTGTGGAACAGGTCTGTACTGGCTGCTGCTGAGTTCTCTTGCTAGGATGTGGTCTGAGCAGAGATGCTCACTACAACCAGGAGGGAAAAACTGCTGGATATCCTTCTCTTCACTCTACTTACATTTTTTATCAGATTCCACTCTATATGTTAAGATTAGCATAACAGTCAATGTAACAGGACGAACTAATGTATTTTTGTAGCGTTGATACAGCCATATTTGGTTCCACTTGATGCTCTTTGTCAGAAATGATGTGTAGAATTTGGTGCAGGAAGAGTTATTTAATTAACATCTCTCCTTGTGTCTTCTTCTGACATCAGCACAGGCTGCCCAGCTGTGTTTTTCTGGAGAGAGAAGGACATGTACACAGTCTCCTCTGACCCAGCGCTGAACTGTGGAGACAGCCAGTGGAGCTTCATGAAGCTTCTTTACTCAACTAACCTGAGCATGCAGAACTGACAAGGAAAATTGTAACATTATATGGGGCGATCACACGGAACCCATTCTCGAATTCATCAACAGCAGAATGGAGCAGAATACAGGCACGTCTCGGGATAATTTTTCGAATTTGACAGCATCTTAAAAATGCAGCATTTATGGTATGAGATGCTGAAAAAAAAAAAGGAAGACGTGACGCAGCAGCCAAGACGTGCCTTACATAGAGAAAAAATAACAAATAGCAAAGCACAATGCATGAACTTTCCCAGTAACCAGCAAAAGTTAAATGCATCAACAAAAACTGTTTCTATATTATTTTTATCTTGTATGTAGTTATATTGTACTATTTGAAGCACGAATAAAAATCCAGGCCTCCTCCAAGTGGAGATTTGACTGTTCCAGCAAGTGGTCAATTCAAAGGTTTCAGTCCAAATATCAACTTTCCATTCTTGAAGAAGCTTCAAGCTGTCCAAACAATGATAGTGGGGGACAGCAACAAGCAACATGAGGCAACCCTGGGAAAGGGGAATGCGCCACTTGGAATAGGGGTAGAGGGAAATAGTCTTATTTTCCTTTGCCTCAGAAATATGAACTTGCTTCCCACATCTGTTTGCTTAAACTTGCGCCATTGCCAGGTGCACAGATCTACCAGGCCAGGGCCATCATGATGACTTCATGCGGTACACATATCTTTTTAAGAAATCCATTAAGACTGATCAAGATTATGAGGTGGAATTACTTTTGGGCAGTATTTTTTATCATTTTCACAAAACTTTCATGGCCTCTAGAATATTTAGTTGTATGAACATCTGTACGTGCAATATATCAAAAAATAAAGCAATATTTTAAACATTTTTTTTTCAAAGACTACATCATGTACAGAGTTAGGCATACTGTATAGTGCATGAAAACAATTGTGTTTGCTTTTAGTTAAGCAAACAAATCTGGTTCAAAAAAGGTTCAAATCAGCTACTTGATTTTGGGCTAAAATCTGCCCGTTCATTGTGTCAGAGCATTTCAAGCTATCTCTAGTCTACACAGTTGTGCTTGTGCAACCTGAGTAACTGTAATTGTATTATAGCACTTCAAAACTGGGTCTGATCCCTTACACTCTCTTTCTTGTTGTGCCAAAGCTGTCAGAATATCAGACACACAGACAAGTTGAAAGGTCATTGCCAAGTGTGTCACCTATGCCAGAAATTCAGCTTGCCAGTATTGTTATTTCTTAAAAGAGCCGCTCATTTACCCGATATCCACCAAACTATGTTGGAGACCTCGCGCTATACGTTACATACATATATGCTGTCTGTATTCTCGTGTGTGGCTGCGATAGTTTGAGCGTAAAACGTTGCCACTCCTTGACTCTCTTGGCATGCAGTTGAGCCAAACTCTTTTCCCTGAAGAATCTGCATCTTGTTGCTTGTTCAAACTTGTTTTCTGGAAGGAGCTTCAGTGAAACAGTACTCAGCTGGTGTTGCCAGTTGAAATTACTAAGCCACGTAGTCAGAGTCATTATGCTATTCACCTCGCTTTGCAGTGTCATAAAGGTGACCTCGTATTGAACTGGTAGATGGAAGGCAGTGGATTTTTTCACTGATCCAGAATCCTATTTGACAATCAATAAATGATCCAAGTGTCCTACATAAAATGGCAGCTTACTTGGAAAAAATGAAGAAGAAAAAAATTCTTCCACTAATGGAAAGAACATCCAAACAGTTTGAAGAGTCACAGAAGTATTATGCAACGTTGGAATTTGTCATGTGTACTTGTTCTTGTTTCTCAGTAGACATGCATGATGAGACACATTTCAAGCCAGTCTGAGTTGATGATGCGTTAAGTTCTCAATAAGCCTCGCTCCAAGGTTTTCTTTGTCTTAGTGAGCAAACACTGCAATCATAAGCATCTTAAGGGATTAAAGGTAGAGACGTTCTTTTGGAAAACATCATTAGTGAATTGTCATTCATAAATTGTATAACTTAAGTTGGAAAGTAATACAATGCAAAATATTGAGACCCTGTAGTCCCCAAAGTCTAGTATAACCAGGGTCATTACTGTACTATGAAATATGACTAGTCGGAGTTCAGACATATTGAACAGGTAAGCCCCAGAGCCAGGTAGGTCACATAACTCAAAGAGGAAAACATTGCTCATGTTTCCTGAGCGCTCTTAAATCTCTGGGGTGTGGTGGTGCTGGGGAGTGGGGGGTGAACCAAAAAGAGGGCAGCAAAAGTCCCTTGAAGCCCTCTGGGCCCAGAAAGTCTTGGCTTGCTGTACTTATCATACAGGACTCAGTCTGGTGCCTTTGGCGTTGAAATCAAACACTTGGCCTTGAACTGCGGTGAACTGTGGGTAATTCTTAAATTGCAATTATTGCATGAATTTGTTGAGGGTTAATTAGGCTTTTTGCTTTGGGGCTTAAAATGATGGTCTTTAGGTATATATTTTCTGTCATGACTACTGGTTGGAAAACTTGAATGAATCATAAATGTACTGTTTGGAATAAGCAAAGGAATGTTAGTCTGTAATGGGAACTTTTTGAAAGCAATGTACCTTACAAGCAAACATCCACAAAAACCTGAAGTACAGTAGTGAAGGTATGAATGTGAATAATGAAGTGCCTTTGTCACTGTATACCTTCTGCGGCTGACTCAATTGTTTTAATTTAAGTGATGCAGAGTTTATCTGTCATCAGAAGGTTCAAAATACAGGCTTGCCACGGTTTGCTCTGTCACTGCAGTGCTAATGTTTTTATTTCTTCTTTCAAGGAGACCATCAGAGATGATCGACTACATTCCTTTCACTAACTGCGCTCTTGTAGAGGTGATGAAAAATAACGAATTAATAATTCTAATGCCGTGATGGCATATTTGACCAGTAACGCAAAGCTGTCATCCTAAACTATTTCATGCTTCATTTTTCAGTATGAATTCCACATTCTTTTTCTCACACGTGCATTCAGAGACACTAGCAATAATATTGGAATACTTATTTAGACTTATTAAAGGGTTAGTTAAAATGAACATTCTGTCATTACTCACTCTCATGTCGTTCCACACCCGTAAGACCTTCGTTCATCTTCGGAACACAAATGAAGATATTTATGATAAAATCCATTGGCTCAGTGAGTGAGTGACAGCAAGTTAATTTACACTTTCAAATGCCCAAAAAAGTACTGAAGTTATATTTAAAACAGTTCATGTGATTACAGTGGTTCAACCTTAATGTTATGAAGAGATGAGAAGACTTTTTGTGTGCAACAAAAAACAAAATAACGACTTTATTCAACAACATCTAGTGATGGGTGATTTCAAAACACTGTTTCATGAAGCTTCGAAGCTTTACAAATCTTTTGTTCTTCAGTAGTTCGGAGCGCCAAAGTCACGTTATTTAGGTGAACGAGGCTTTGTTTTGGCAGTTTGATACGCGCTCCGAAAAACTGATTCGAAACAAATGATTTGTAAATCTTTGAAGCTTCATGAAGCAGTGTTTTGAAATCGCCCTTCACTGGTGTATAAAAAGTATTTTTGTCACTTCATAACATTAAAGGTGCCCTAGAATTTCTTTTTAAAAGATGTAATATAAGTCTAAGGTGTCCCTTGAATGTGTCTGTGAAGTTTCAGCTCAAAATACCCCATAGATTTTTTTTAATTCATTTTTTTAACTGCCTATTTTGGGGCATCATTAACTATGCACCGATATATAGGTTGCGGCCCCTTTAATTCTTGTGTTCCCCCACCCCCGGAGCTCGTGCTTACCTTGAACAGCATAAACACAGTTTACACAGCTAATATAACCCTCAAAATGGATCTTTACAAAATGTTCGTCATGAATACTGCATGCATACATTGGATCATGTGAGTATAGTATTTATTTGGATGTTTACATTTGATTCTGAACGAATTTGAGGCTATGCTGCATGGCTAAAGCTAACATTACACACTGTTGGAGAGATTTATAAAGAATGAAGTTGTGTTTATGAATTATACAGACTGCAAGTGTTTAAAAATGAAAATAGCGATGGCTCTCTTGTCTCTGTGAATACAGTAATAAATGATGGTAACTTTAACCACATTTAACAGTACATTCACAACATGCTAACAAAACATTTAGAAAGAGACAATTTACAAATATCACTAAAAATATCATGTTATCATGAATCATGTCAGTTATTATTGCTCCATCTGCCATTTTTCGCTGTTGTTCTTGCTTGCTTACCTAGTCTGATGATTCAGCTGTGCACATCCAGACATTCTGCCCTTGCCAAATGGCTTGATCATGGGCTGGCATATGCAAATATTGGGGGCGTACATATTAATGATCCCAACTGTTACGTAACAGTCGGTGTCATGTTGAGATTCGCCTTCAGAGGTCTTTTAAACAAATGAGATTTATATAAGAAGGAGGAAACAATGGAGTTTGAAACTCAGTGTATGTCTTTTCCATGTACTGAACTCTTGTTATTCAACTATGCCAACATAAATTCAATATTTAATTCTAGGGCACCTTTAAGGTTGAACCACTGTAGTCACATGAACTGTTTTAAATATAAGTTTAGTACCTTTCTGGGCATGAATGAATGTGTAAATTAACTTGCTGTCAATGCAGGCCTCACTGAGCCATCGGATTTTATAAAAAAATATAAAAATTTGTGTTCCGAAGATGAACGAAGGTCTTACGGGTGTGGAACGACATGAGGGTGAGTAATTAATGACAGAATTTTCATTATAGGGGTGAACTAACCCTATGTTTACGCCACAACTAGTCTGACTTTGATAATAATCTACTTGATTCTTATCTCAAATCTCATTTCCAAATATTAAAAAAGGAAAACATCACAACCTCCCATTTATCTAATAATTTCATATACCACAAGTAGCAATAAAATACTTTCAGATCATACAAGCGTGTAGATTAAAGCGATTCACAGAAACCCTAATAAAAGTAACCAACATCCTCCTCTGTTTAGAACTTGAGGCACGGAAAGAGCAAATGTACACTTATCCCTGTGCTTTAGGCCACGGACATGGCTGCTTTACCGCCATAATCCTGCTATTATTTCTGTTCCTTTCTCTGAAAATTACAGTTTTCACCGCATTAAGTTGGAACTGCTCCCGTGCTGATGTATTCACAGCCTTTCCATTTGTTTGGCCTCCAGTGCTCAGGTTGTCTTTGACTGGAATCATTAACACATTCTTTACACATCTAAAGGGATGAAGCGAAGAAGCACACTTCAGTCTTTTAATGTACAAACACCTACCTCCACCTGGGCTGTGTGCTTTAAATATCCCTCCAATATTGTTCCTCTATATTCCACAAATTGGGTTGAGTTACAAGCTGGCACAGGTCTGGGAAGACATTATACATGGAGTGTAATTTTAGACACATGCCACACATGATGAGGAGAGGCCAGCAGGGAGGGAGATCTGTAATTAAGAACAGTTTGATGGCATTTCCTATGGCAACATGAGAGATCAGCTTCATTGTAAAGCCTCGCGGGACCTCCTGTGTCGTACGCTACAACTGTCAGCAACAAAACTCCCAAACATTGGAATGTGTCTTAAGTGAAAGTCCAAATCCCCTCTACCACCCAGCCCAACCCAACCTCCAAATAAACACAAACCAACACGCACACACGCAATAAAGAGATTATGTTCTTTTTAAGAACTTGTAATTTTGATGCTAGAATATGGTTGGGCACATTCACAGGTTTGGCAATTCCTCAACACCTTTTCTCTTCAGATTTAGTACCCCTCTTAAAAGAAATAGTTCGCACAAAAAAAAAAAAAATTCCCTAAAAGCATCGTTAGCCAAAATATGGTCGCAAGTTCTAACGTTACCAACATAGTTCAAAGAATTGGTGTTTTGCTAAACCATAGTTCCAAGGAACATTCGTGAACAGCATTAGAAAGTTGTGTAGGAGCTACAGCTCTCGACCTGTGGTTAGAAGCATAGTTTCTTGTTAGTATGATGTGGACTTAAATAGATCATGCTTTTGAGCAAAATAAGCAAGCTAACATGCTGTGCAATCTATATATATATATATATATATATATATATATATATATATATATATATATATATATATATATATACAAATTTCATTCTATGTCTTTTAGTTTGTTAAGACAATTAAAGCGCCATTTTGGAAGAGTGTGCATGTCGTTCCTCCCTTTAGTACCACAGGGAAACCACGGAGTGAAGCTGCTCTTGAATCAAACATCTGGAAAAGAAACAAAATAATGGAGAACAAAAATAGCAAAGTAGTTCTTAGATGCCATGTCTAATTTTATATATATATATATATATATATATATATATATATATATATATATATATATATATATATATATATATATATATATATATATATATATATATATATATATATATATATATATATATATATATATATATACATACACACACACTAGTCAGTCCTGTGGCATAATACACTTTTTCTTTTTTCCATGATCACAAGCTCAACTATAAGCTTCTGTTATTATACCAAACATCTCAACATGTTGTTGTTCTGCATGCTCATGTTGTCCATGGAGGTGAGATATACAGATTGTAGCCATTTTTGACTTGTGACATGTAAATAGAATGCATACAAAGGACCATGATACTCCAGCACACACATGTATATAAAGTCATATTATGTGTGAGGAGCTTGATCTTGATCTTGAACTACATGTTTGCAGTTCTCTTTTCTAAGGAAGACAGCAGTAAGACTGCTAATCCTTTTTCAAAATACTGAGTTCCCTTTGTCCCTCAGGCTCCGATACAAGACATAATTTGAGTAGACTTTTCTATATGCTCTTTTGTCAAGCTCTTCTTGAGATGAAAGGCTATATGACACCTTAATACTGTTTTTTTTTTTTTTTTTTTTTCTAATTACTATAGAAATGTATGGTTGTGCACCTGTTGAGCAACCATATGTTTCCTATTCTCAGTTTTGTGGTGTGCACAAAGAGAAGAATCCTAATGCATAGTGTCAGATCTGTGATAACAACATCAACAGGATTAGCGTCACTGTAGGATTAGTTGTTTGGTCAAGCATTATATACCAGAAGGCCACGTAAGACATTAATGCTGATAGAAATTAAGATGATTTTTATGATTTTGATTAAACGTAATTCTAAAATGCACGATTTTGACGTAATCGCATTGCATGATTTGCTTCTCAGGCGCAGCTTACCATTCACTGAAGACGAGTGTGAATTCCAGCACGACGTGCGTGTTAAGATATAAGTAGCTAAATATTGAATATTTGACAACTGTTTTGTGATGGATATGTTTAACAGCCCACAGTACACTCTAAAAAATGCTGGGATGAAAATGGACAAACCCAGCGGTTGGGTTAAATGTTTGCCCAACCTGCTGGGTAGTTTTATTTAAACCAACTATTGTTTAAAAATTGCTATATGGCTAGCTTAAAATGAACCCAAAGTAGTTGGGAAATTAAAAACCAGATGCAATTAGAGGCAACAATAAAAGACAAAAGGTGAATGTTTATTAATAAGCTTTAATATTTTATTAATATAAATTTAATAGTTTATTAATATAAATGTATTAATAATCAAATTTTATAAATGTTTATTGTTTAATAATTATTCATTGAACATTAATAAATGTTCATTTCCAACATACTTCAGGTTAATTTTAATTAAGCAATGCAGTAATTTTTAAACAATAGTTGAATTAAATAAAACTACCCAGCAGGTTGGGCAAACATTTAACCCTACCGCTGGGTTAAAACAACCCGATTGCTGGGTTTGTCCATTTTCAACCCAACTCAGGTTGTTTTTAACCCAGCATTACAAGAGTGTAACGTACAGTGATGCAAACCACTCAACCTTTTCATGGAATTTCTCCATTTTGAATTGAAAATATGCTATCATTTAGGCTAAATGATTGAATTATTTCATCAATGATTTCAGGCAGTTTATTCCACTTAAACAGGTGTTTGTAATGCGCTACAGGGTTGAACTCTTGGCACTCAAACAGTCATAAATGAAAGGATGCCACTGGCAAATTACATGTGTGCCAGTGGAACATTTAGTGTGCCCTCTGAGAACAATTAACAAAGTTTGTTTTCTGATTTATGTTTGATATCTGAGGTTCTTTGAAAGTTCATCCTCAACAATACCTGTGTGCTTGTGCTGTTACATTTTTTAAAGAAAGGTTCTAGCTCCCTGCATGACTTAAGTATTTTATTAGTTTAGGGGGAGTTTTCAGACTTGTTCCATCTTGTGAAAAGTGGGCAGTCATTTATTTAGGACCAGTAAAGGAATGACACTCACCTACTTAGTAACCTACACTGAATTAAAAGCTCATCTCACCCAAACGTACAATCAGTGACCTCAATGAAGTGAACAACGTTTCTCACTTATCTAAAATGGTTTAAAGATTGGATAGCACAACGGTCATCATGACATTTAAAGTTGATTTAGTTACCAGGGCCAGGAAATTTCTTGAGGACACTGCCAGTCTTCTGTGGCCTGGTCCCGGCAAAGCTCCAGCAGTAGCTTCACATAGATGAGCTGGCAGCTATAAATCAAAGGCTTCTGTTGAATTCCAGGTGTGCACAGGTGCGCCCACAGTGGCCCGTAAAGCGCACGTTAGCTGGGGAAGGCTCGGTTCACAACCGTCACACTGCTAGACAGGCGTTGACGTTAAACGATGAATGGTTTGGCAGTGAAAGCGCAGTTTATAGGAAAACATTGCGGGAATCTTAATTAGCCTTTCAATGATAGCCTTTTGGCATTAACAGTTGCTGGCAGACAGCATGATATTAAACCCAAGAACAGCAGTCAAAGCGAGGGTGAGATGCATAGGCAGTGTTCTGCCATCATGCCGAACACCTGGCTGGCAGTTTAAGTTAACTTACACTTTCTTTGCAATGCACCCTTACAGGTGGCTAACACGCTCAACTGCAGCATAGAAGTGATGCTGGAAGGTAATATTTTGATCCCTGCACATCTGAAATTAAGCAGCTTTGATAATATAATGGGGGGGGGGGGGCACATTGGCATGATGACAAGAAAAAGCAACTCCGAGACGAACATTTTCACAGAGAGTTTCTGTTAACTAAATGGCTTCATTGTGAAGGGAAAGTGAAGGCGTAATGAACGGAGGCTACTAGATGTGGAATTTGTCTCCCCTTAATTGTTCTTCTAACACTTCTTGTCTCCTCCGTCTACAAGTGTTAAGCTCTCCAACGTCATGCTATTCAGAATGTGGAAAAGAATCAGGAGCCTGAGCCAAAGAGAGTAACATCCAAAAGGTTTTTCAAAACCACACAATATTGTGATTCAGCTCATGGTGACTGGGTGTCGATGTTACTTTAACCAAGGCTGTTTGGCCAGCTGCCTTTTCACGCTGCTGCCTATTGATGAGTTTTCATCCGATTCTCAAAGGAGCATTTTGTGGCGATTATTCAAGGGGTGATACTAAGATCTTTTCTAACTTTTGGATTGAAATTCCTCTTGACATCATCCTTCACAATGGTAAAGCCTCTCTTTTTGCCATCCCCTTTGCCTTTAGAGGGAACAAAATAAATAGCATCCAAAAGTTAGCTGGATTTTGCATAGTTAACATTTCGCTAATGGGCAGGCCTGCTTCTCAGGGAGACTGGACAGCATTTTTGGGGGCCACAATGGTGTTGTTGTGGTGACGGCGCTGGGAAGTGAATGAAGCAGATGTCAGAGTAATCCATCACCCCTCTTCCTCGACCCCCCCCCTTCCCTTCTCTATCTGCCCATTGCTGAGACACCCTCTTCACTGCTACTCATCAATTAAAGCCCTACACCAGCCCTACCATTAACATGCAAGTACTTTCGTTAGCTTCCTCCCTGCCCTGCGGTCATCCATGTAGTAAAAACTGTCAAAACCAGTAGTCAACCATAACTTAACAGCAATGGATGTTTTGCCACTTGTTACCACTTTACTAATTTGAGAGACTGTCAAGCGAGTGATGACTCTGTTTTCATAAGATGTAAATGCGGGCAATGTGATGATTCAAAATAGCAGACCATTTAGTTTGTCAGGTTTAGAAAATCTATTTAAATTTATCCCATAAAATACATAAAAATATGCCTTTTGAAGAAAACAAAAACTGGTGCAAGCCAAGGAAACATTTATTAACACTGTTCAAAACATAATGCACAACATTGTTTATCATTTATGATGACACAATCATGAAGTACAATCAATTTGGCAAAACATCTGTTCAAATCACTGATTTTGTAAAATAACTGCATCAAGGCCGTCCTGTTTTTAGACTCTTGCGCCATGCTCAAATTCAGATGTTCTTTGGTAAAAACCCTCAGTCATGAATTTTTCCTCAGTACCAGAGAGTTTTGTCCCAGGATTATTTCACTATAGTTTCCCTTACTGATCCCACATCCAGGACCTTTGTCATGAAAATGCTACTTGAATATTTGAAAACCAGTATGATCGTCTTGTGATATGCAAAAACACCACTATGAGTGATACTTCATTGAGATGTACTTTACATAAATTGATCAAGCTCAAGCTGGTACCATGACACAATCACACCGTTTCTAGCTTATCTCTCTAATTTCTGTCCATCTAAAAAGGACATTGGTAGTGGGTTTTTCCTTTACACAAAAATAAATAAAATACTCATATAAAAATAATCTCTTACAAAATATATGTCAACACAGGGACAATCTGTCTGAACAACCACATTTGCTCACAACACACAAAATACTACTAGTATTAACTACCGTTGCAGAACAGAACAAAACTAGCAGCAAAAAGTGTTATATTACCTATAATATATAACATTAATAGAATTGGTTATCTGATCTCAACATTCCACATCAGTAGCAGGCGGGGCATCTGTATTGAGGCCGTTCCATTCCTAAGTGAATTAAGTACTGATTCTCTTTCTCTGCCAACAGAGCAAATATTAGCCAAAAGCGAGGGGTGCTTGTGGCCTCATTAGCATAAAGCTTTGTGTCAATTGAGGTCATAAAGTTTAAGTCTAAGTGGGTAGAATTTAGTTCCCATGTAAATACGCTTATTTTGAATGGGCTATTCCAATTTGGATCTGTGGAGCAATGTTAAAAAAGTATGACACTACTTGTTTATTCACTTTGGAAGGAATGAGCCTTCAAACATGATGCACAAATCCAGTGTGTATTTGTACATAGGAATATATGTGCAAGGGTTAACACTGAAGGAGAGGGGAAAATGGAAGCACAAAGACTCACAATGATACATTAAAGACAGTAGAGTCTCTGCTTTCAGAGACTAGTAATTACACCTAGAGTGCAGCGCACTTGTTTTTGTATCGTGCATCGTCGTTTCATCCCTAAGCTAAAGCACATGATATACAGTGTAAAAGTTGGTCAGTTTTTTTTTCTATGCAAAACACACAACATCAAAACAGGAGAAGAGCTAAATCTAAGCTAGTAAACACAATGAAAAAAAATCAGTAGTTTCCTTATTAAATAAATTAACATTAGCCATTTTCTCTAAATTAAAAGTTAAATATCATCGTTGTGTCCATGTACAGTTTTTAATGTTGTAAGATTTGTAATGTCAGTCCCTCAGACCAAAACGTTCCTCAGATATGCCTTCCGTACTATCTACGGAGCAGAACACCCTCAATCACACCCCACATCTTTCTCACGGTCCACAGATCAAGCCTTTGCCGGCTACTTCGCTCTGTTGCTCAGTACTGGAACAGAAAGGTGTCTACTGGTACCAACACGAAGCCTTCAGCAGAGCTCTGGAGCAACGCTGCATGCATTGCATGCAATTACTCCGTCTAGACTCCACCAAACCCACGTTTTCCAGTGCAAATGGCTCTTTCCTCTCAACACCTGGAATCCATAGCAGTGGTCGTCCAGTTGCGACACTTGCAGACCCTCTACCACACAAGCCACAGGTGTGCATCAATACCCCAGCAATAAATATTTCACTTGCACGTGTACACTTCTGTCCGTTCACTACAGGTGTTGCACTTGACGTAGCAACACCAAAGAAACTTGCAGTTGCACTGCCACACACGCGAGTACTGGTGGGTGTTATATCCTCGGCCGCAGCACATGAGGTCGCAGCCATTGGCTTGCTGCGCAGTCTTGTTGCAGATCCTGCCCTGGGTTCCCATGCTACCCGTCACAGGATCTGCCTCACAATAGTTGGGCGACTTCTCAATGTACACCAAATCCGTCTCCATGGGCTTCCGGTACGAGTAAGGCTTTTTAACCTTCAGAAAGGTAGGTCTCTTGTTCCGACTGGCTCGGACAGGTTCCACATGCACGGCATGGTTATACTTCTCCTTGAGGATGTAACCCAGCTGCCGAAACTTTGGGAGAGTGGTCCAGCAAGTCTTGGTGGTGCAGGATCCAGATACACCATGACATTTACACTCTAAACGCATGTTCTTTTCCAAGATCTAAGGTGGGAGGAAAAATAAACAAGTCAATACCTTTGGGATTATTTCGGCACCTAGGTTCCTTTTAGGTGACAAATTCGAAGTGTTCAATCATCCGTTACAAAAGATAGAATTACTGATGCTAAGTGGAGAATGTATGAGGAAGGAAAAGATCTTATTTATGAAAAGGTATGTGGTAGTTTTGGTCATAAACCAGTGTTTAAACATTTTGCATATATCCACATCATCTCATAGAAGGCATATTCCAGCAAACCACAATCTGTAGAGACAATATACAATAGAGTAGGGATTAGTAAAATCACCCTCCATAGCATACAGTCGGGTATTTAAAGCACATTTCTGGGAACAGGTTGAGACAAAGGTTTTGTTTCTTTTCTTTTTTTTAACATTCCGATTTGAAGAATGCAAGGATTGTTAAACTTGCAGTGCTAGACTACCTCATTCCTCTCTGTTCTGTAGAAAGGGCCTGCAAAACACAGCTTGTGTTCACAGGCTCTCTGACTACTTGTAGGAAGCTGTTTCATTTGTGTACACAACACACGCCACAAATTGTTGCAAGGGGCAAACTATCAGAGGTTGTCTGTAGGAGTCTCTTGTCTTGTATAAGCAATAGAGCGGAATCTGCACAGGATATGATATAAACACTGACTGAACGATGATCGCAGAGTTCCTACAACAATCAGCCTGTGTGTAGTGTACACAGATAAAGCTCAGGAATCAGGTTTCAGGTGCCTGTGTGCTTCCCCTTGTTATACGTACACACGTCAAGCCCCACAGGTAAAAACACAACATTTTGAGCAGCAGCGTGACCGAGATAGGCTGAGATCTTTTCCTGACCTGTAGTTATTTTTCATGTAAACAAACGCTAAATATTAATGCATTGCACTGCAGCAAAAAAATTGCACAGAAAAAAAAAGAAGCAGCATAAGTTAGCTCAGAATAGATGAATGAATGAGCAAACGTAAGCAGAACTCAGTGAAGCAGAGTGCCTGTTTAGATATGAAAGATATCCAAGAGGTCTGATTGGCATCAGTGGATTGCCTGTTCGAGGCGGCGTAATCTTTGGTGTGGTCGGTTAATGTGTCTTTTCTCTCCTTTTCTTTCCCTTCCTTTCACTCTTTTTCACTTTTACTGTGGGTGGGAGAGGCTTTACCTTGCTTTTTAATTATTTTTTTCTCTCTCTCAGACTTTCTGGAGTCTTTTTGGCAATTGTCTGCAATCTAGGATGCATATCAGGCTTAGTGTGCTCATGCTCCTGATTCCTGATAAACAGCAAGTCTCCGGAAAAGTTTACAAAGGAAAGATCCATGTGTTTTAGGAGAGTCCACACCCCTTGCGTTTTCACTGAGGCACTGCATTGCAATCCATTAACCAATCCAAATAATGGGTGTGGCATGTTGATGCCACAACCCTACTTTCATTGAGAACTGCTCAATGAAAAGTAGAAATTTGCATCTGAGCTCACAATGAATTTGTGAATTGACAAGCACTGGACTGAATATACTTGCTATAAAGAGAGCCTTGGTGCATGCGAGGCAACAGATACCAGAACATATTTTTATGATAAAACAGGTTACTGGTCAGGCTTAGGGGTTTAAAGCCCCAAAAGAAGCTCTGTCCAGAGTGCTGAAACATCACACTCTCCAGATTGGCACTGAATGATGAAAAGCTTATGAAGGTCAGTCAAACTGCCTGGGCATTCTGGGTATGCGTTTTGAAGTTATATTTTCAATTGCGCACCAAATCTTTTTGACTTCCGTGAGTGTAAAATAAAATCCCACAGTTTCTTGAATGTCTTACCACCTTAACCTCTCTAGGGAATCAAATCTCCTTTACGATTTCTGAATCACTTAAAAAGGCACAATTAGAGTTGAATTAGGTCATGTGCGTGCCAAAACTAAAGTTGCATTGCTATTCCTAGCTATTGCTAATCTACAACCCACTCCTAATCAGAGCAAATTCAAGTAAAAGAGCCTAGTAGGACTTACAAGAATGTAAACCAAACAATGTTTTTATGCATGTCTTACACATACCTTGCGTCCCACTTCGTTGTTATGGAGGTTCATGAGTGTCCTGGCGTTCTGCTTGATCTCCCGTGCGTCGACGAACACCTTTGAGAAGCTCAGACCGTAGCGAATATCAGCCGAGCATCCTCCCCACTTCCAGCCTTCCTCTTGGTTGTAGAAGCCCTGCTTCTCCTTGTCACAGCCACAGCCGCTCAGCGTGCCTTGCGTGCAGGCCGCCGTGATGGCATGGGCGACCCCGGCAGCGATGATGGCGTAAGTGAAGGCTGCCTCTTTACTGCCTGGAACCAAAAGAACATTCTATGTCAAAATTGCTGACAAGAAGATCCAGTTATAGGCAGTTTTAAACCCCCCTACATACCTGACATATCTTGACACTCAAAGCAATAATGAAATGTGTTAGTTGAGTCAAGTGAAGTTCATTTATCATACACACTTCACATTGATTAACAGAATGGCCTCGGGAAGATGGTGTGGGAAAAGTGTGGTAGGCTTATAAAAAATGATCTAGAGTCCAACATGGGCAAAACAAACACGGATCACATACCTGTGATTACTCAACACGCAAATAATTGTCCTTCAGTTGTCATAGAGAGGAAACAGAAAGACAAATAACTGTTTGCACACAGATGAGCAAAGGAAGGAACAGTCCATCTCTTTAATAAGCACAAATGACAAGGGTTTATTTCAGAGACAATAGAATGGTAGAGATAGAGGGTATGTGTTTAGACTCTAGCCTGGCCACTGTCCCAGCTTCCGTCAGAACGAGGGATCCACCCTGTGGAGATGAACTCCTCAGGCATGCAGTGCCTCCCTGGCCAGAGCACTGCTATAATTGATTGCCACTGTTAAACAGGGCACTTCCAGGTTAAATTTATATGGACAAAGATAGGTCTGAAAATCCTGCGAAGAGTTATTTCAAGGACTTTTTTGGTAAGGTGACAGCAAGCCAAGAACTTTTAAGTGAACTCTTAACCAAATTCTAGTTGTTCAAAAATGGACACTTCCACCATTCCTTTTTCTTCTTTCTCGTTATTATTATTATTTTGATATTTTCTTTGGCAGTGTTTTAATGCTGCCAACAATGCACTGGAATACATTTGAAAGTCGCTTCAGATAAAAGTGTTCACAAATATAAAAGTAAAAAGCTACATGGAAAAAAAATTAAGATGCATTCACTGTTGCTCACTTATGTTAACATTCCCGGAAATGTACATATCCTTTTCTGGATTAATGAGTCATGATGTATTGACAGTCCTAAGAATCATTTACACACCTGGAACCAAAGAAACACTTAAAAAGTTAACCTCTTTAGGCCTCGTAAAGAGTGATGTCATGAGTTATTGCAATTAATATCTTTGCTATCTTTTGATCATTTCATGGCAAGAAGTGAACAAAAAAACAAAAACAAAACACAAATATGTCAGACTGTTAACAGACCGGCTCAGCAATTCAGGAATTTTCACCTTCAAGCGATCAAGAAACTTCAGTGGTTTCCTGAAACTCACTAACATTGGTATGTGTTGACCTGCTGATGATAAACATCTTGGAACTCTGCCCATGCAATTTAACAAAGGCCAGTTTGGGGCATCAATTATGTGGAGATTTTTATGAGTTGTTTGGGCTTGTCGCCAGGGGAGAAGGGATGTATCCTGAGGAAAGGAAAAAGAAGACTGTATTGACGCGAAATCTTAAAATTCTCATCAATACTAGAGTAGAATGCTCCTTGTCTTTGTATATCACTCGAGCTATGTTTACTCAAATCAAGATATTCTGAACACAAACACAGCTGATAAGACACCCATAAAACATGAGTGTTATGACATGAGTGTCATTTATTTTTGAGAGAAATCTGAATCAGGGGCATCGCATGATTCTGTGCGAGACGTCTCTTGCCAAAACTGTAAATGCAAGAGGTTAATTTATAAACCTCATACAATGTACTTGTCTGGACTTGAGGCATTAATGCTGTTGGAGGAAAACTATTTTTGAGCATACCAGAGGGTGGTTAAGTCAGAGAAGATTTAGGAGGGTTGCGCTCAAGCAACATAAAGTAACACGAGCACAAAGATGGTACGCCTTTCGCATATCTGTCCGACTGCTGATTTCCAGCAAGCTATATATCAATCGCAACTTCATTCATATATACGATAAAAAGGTGAACGGGTCCAGCGGTACTGGAGAAGGCAAAATGTGCACCTAAAAGAGGAATCTATGGCCGTGTGTGCCAAATGTGGACCTTGGTACCAGGCCCTGAAAGTTATTGCACATTACTCAATTTTTTTTTTTTTTTTTTTTTTTTTTTGGGAGTACGCAAGCCCCTCCCCAAACGATTAACTACTCTTTTCATCTTCTAGCTTCTGCTACTATGAGCATGACTGGTCATACACCCACTGAAACCAATCATATTTGAACGGTTGTCCATTATATTTAATCCTCCCTATACTGACCGTAAACAAAAAGAGTCTGGGTAAATAAAGCGGTTGGGCCGTTTCAGAAATGGAGACCACGGTTTGTCACTCTAGGTCAGCGTCAGCTCTGAAGTGCTTAGATGAGAGGGCACACAACACAAGACCTAAAGCAGCTGTCCAAGCAGACAGCATTAAATAATATAATCAGCACCCACAACAAATCCAGGCTGCCATTCAAGTGTAAACGGCTCAGTGTGTGCAGCTCCACCAGAATGAGATGGAAAGAGACGAAAACCCCTTTTTTTTTTTTTCTGGAGGCGCTTGTCTTTGATGCAAAGGGATAAAATACAGCTTCACCTTCAGCGATAGATACAAGTCTCTACAGATCTAAGCTTTTCCCCTGGGCCTCAACCACACCATCGCAACACTGACTGGATCCTAAGAGCGTGCAGCAAAAGGAAAGAGGAGAAATTATATTAAATATTATCTAGAAATATTTCCGATATTTGAGCATTGAAATTCCCTTCAGCCATCTTCCACAGAAAAAAGCATGCAATAATGCAAACGAGGTTTTGAAACTAAAGCAAAGTCCTTCACGCCACCATTCATCAAAGTGTCGTAGGCTCAATAGCACTGAAGGACCCCTTAACAGGCCGAAGTTTGCCTTAGGAAAATGGATAACATTATCCCCAAGTGAAAAACTCGCTTAATTACTTTTGCTTTGTCTCTCTAAGGTGACATATTGTTACATTTCTTCACAATACTGTACTTTCTTTTGGTCCTACCATTCAACCACTGTAACTTATACCCGTGGTAAAGTGAAAACCCTGACTGCCAAATCATTCAAATCTACAGATAAGACAGGACGACTAGAAAAAGAATTCTTTTGAGAGGGTGGACTGTTGAGAGGGCTATAAATCCAGCCGCGTTGGCACTTGCTCCATGAATGCAGCTGAAACCTACCTGACATTGTGAGACACTAAATGTTAGCCTGACATCCAATGACAAATCATTTCAAATGAGATGTCAAAGTGACAGAAACAGGACACAACATAGTGTCATTCCAAGTCTATCCAAAATCTGTCTCTTTTTATGAAGAAAACATATATTTGTAATAATATTAAACAAAGTTAAGAGTGTTCTAGCAGATGTATAAGAGTGAACTCTGATTTCACCATTAAATATCACAAAGACTGACAATGTTTCAGCAAAACTAAAAGGTTTCCTCATCCACACGTTTAACCTAAAAACAGCTTTATTTGGGCTTTGATGCTCTTAAAAGGGCTTAAAATAAAGTGAATTGGTCAAATAACATTCTTTGTGCTTTTCGTTTTTGCCTGCAATAGGATTCCGCTAGTTTAAAAATATCACTTTTGAATACTGTAAAAATATAAATGTAATAATTTGGTAACATACCCACTTTCAACTCTTTTCCAAAGACAGTTCTTTCCCCGAGGGCCGAGCAGTTCCACCTTCCATTTTTGAATTGAAACTGACACTCATTGATTCCCATTTGTGCTCCTTCTCCAATGACAATGATAGCGTCAGGCCGGCTTTGACAGATAGTCCTTTGACGAGGGGCCAAACCAGGAATTTTGTTACAGATAATACTTGCTCCCAACGCAACCACGGAGGAAAAGCCCCTGTAAAGTTTAGAAATAAGGGTTTATATTTATACAGAAAAATATTAGGAATCATCGGCCATGACTAAAAGATAATTCACAGTATACAGTACATGGATGGTAACAAAACTGAGCACTAAAGCACTTTGGGAGACAGTTAAACCATCATAGCATCATTAAATATTGTTCTGTAGGAAAAAGAAAAGATAATTTCATGGGACACAGGCCTATGTGAGACAATGACATATGTTCGAGATGATAAAAAGTAGAAATCTTTTTTAAAATCTAGTTCTAAAACATCTTAAAAATGTCATCTTTTTACTCAAAAATCAAGCAGTATATCCATCAAGTAAAATTACATTCTTAACACCTTGAAAACAACTTTTATTTAAAAAAAATAGGCCTATTTGTCAAAAAATAGTCATATATATATATATATATATATATATATATATATATATATATATATGAAGTTTTCATAGAGTTACACTATTGGACATGAACAAAAACATTCACAAAAATATAATTTAATGATCTTAATAAAACAAGGGTGTTCTAAAGGGGTCCTCTGTGTTCATTTTTCTTAACGTTTGGTTAGGCCACACTGACTTGACAAACATTTTTTTTTTTTTTTTAAATAAGTGAATTTAAAAAATGTTCATCATATAACTATTTTTGTAAGAATTTAAAAAATACGGACAATAAAAGTCACTGAGATATTGCAGATACATATAACAAAAAAAGTTCCACTGTTCATGTTTCTTTGACTATATATATATTCAAACAACTTTATCAAATGCAAGTGTCATGGCAGTAAACAGACAATGTGCTCGCAATAATGAAATTCTCATCAATATTATATGGATTATATTTGCATAAATGTGGCAGGTTAAAACAGGTAAACAAATTCCATTTCACCCTACTTACCCAATCTTCAAATATATAATCCCCAAACAGAGGAAAATGTGAAAAATCCAGCGGCGTGTTTTCCTGCTCATGTTCAGCCTGTACTTTGTTAATAGACTGTGAAGTGATAGTAGTCTCCTAACCGGTGGACAAGAGGTTTTATCACAAGCAAAGCAAGTCCTTGGAGGGATGCAAAACTCCGAGAGAACTTGACGTGAACACCTGAGCTGATATCCTTCGGGACGCGTTGAGTTGAATGTTATTCTGCATATGTACGACTTCTGAATCACTTTTACGCGTCTCGATTTACTAGAACAGACTACCCGCTCTTACATTCACAGCACCCTTTCCAGCAGATCCTTTATCTGTTAAATCTATCAGGATGTGTACTGAAGGAAATTAAACTTTCCGATATTCCTTTTACACGTCTGTGCGCTCCTGAAGCAGAGTAGCAGGTTGATAACGCGACTAATGACTTCAAAACACACCGCAAACACGCGCGTTCAACCAAACTACACAAGTAGTATGCATTGAAGTAGGCTAGAGTACGTATTGAGGTAAAAATCTGATTTGAGATACGACAACCCAGTAATCAACGACAGATGTGTCACCTGGATTTATATATATCGCGCTATAATACCATAATAACCAATCTGAGTAAGAAATGAATATTCTCTATGCGCTTCTTGGCGAAGATCATATCGCAGTAACTCCAGCTTCTTAAACAGAGCTTTTATCTATTTTCCTGCACCCGTTTGCTCCTCCCATGAGAAAAGAAAACTTGTTCGACTTTAGATTTCCCCCTCACCCACCTCAAGCCTTAATTGTGAGGTGAGAGATGTTCATCTATCCACTTTCCAAAAAAAAAAAAAAAAATCAAAAAAAAAAAAAAAAAAAAAAAAATTCAAAGAGTCCTCCGCGTGACCAAGAACAGTACAACAAATATTAAATAATGAAACAAACTTTTAAACTAGTTTAATCTTGTGATCTTTAATGAAAGGTTAATTCATTCCGATTCAATTAATAACAATAGATACAATGTATATTAAGTGTTCCAAGAAAAGGGTCCCTAATTCTGAAAATGTGTGTAAGGCTTGCCTTTCCACATCAACAAATCCAGTTATTACGATCATAATCTCTTTAAAATAAAGAACAAATCAATAAATTAGAAGTGTCTCTTTATCAAATTGTCTTATTGTGTTTGGTTTCCCTGTTGTAAAAACCAGCATATGCTGGTAAGGTATGTTTTGAAGCTGGTATGCTGGTTTGAGCTGGTCCTAAACTGGTCCAGGACCAACATGGACCAGCATGAACCAGCATACCGGCTTCAAAACATACCTTAACCAACATAGGCTACGCAGGTTTTTTTCAGCAGGGTTGCCAGACACGATCTGAAAGTCAACCCTGTTAACATGATTTGATAGGAAACAAAAACAACTGATTTGATATTGAAAACTGGAAATTTGTAGATGTTCATCATTAAATTCTCTTTCAATAGCACGAGGTTAGTAGGCTAGTGAGTACCTAAATGAACTGTCGACCCTGTTACGCAATGCAGTATCCCAATATATAAACAAGTTTCGCTTGAGAAAGTCGTGTAATTTATAAATACATCAAGAGTTTGTCTGACAAATGAAAAAAAAGGCACGCATTTTGTGGAATGAACCAGAAAAATACAAATCAAAGTGCTTGATTATTTGTGCAAATGATTTTTGTCTATTTTATTTTAACATCGACACAATTAACATTCCTTGTAAATTACTAGATTTATTAAATCCATGGAGCGTTGATGTTTGAGCAACAAACTTTTAAAAGTCCAAATATGACGCACACACATATCAGACCCATTATTAAGCAGTTCATTATTTGACAAATTATCTGCTACTGGTACGTTTTCCAAAGTTTCCTCGTGAAAAGATGATCTCGAGCTCAAACGACGATTAAAATATTGCTAGTTGCTAAGCAACCATCCATCCCAAAATGCGATTACAGATCCTTCATGCAGACTTTGGTAAATGTATACCATATGAATATAAATTATAGTGGCATAATAACAGGCAACAGAAGCAATAGAAATCCAGCATATGCTGGATTACAAATTAAAGACCCTCTAACTCTGAAGCCGGGGCAGATCATTCGGGACATACAGCATCTATCATCCTGTTAGATTCAGCCATGTTTTCAAAGATATATATATAGATAATACAAGAGCGCCATCTCCAGGATGAATGCATAATGCTGCGGCGACAATAATAACCTCTTATAATATATCAAACAGTTTCTATTAATCCACGATTGTCTTCCACTCTTAACTTGGAAATATTTTTCTTTGTCTGTTAAAAATAGGCATTACATAAATATCAGTTTTAATCAATGACAAACACTGATCAATTTGCAAATACTTTTATTGCATTGGTAAAACATTACATTAGAAACAAGAAAAATGCTTTTATTAAAGAAACAAAACACTACGTCACATTTTCTAACATAATTAGATGTTATTTTGGTGTATTTCTGCCCCTCAGGGAAGGCAATAGATTGTATAGTTATCTTCTACACAGGATAAAATCACTACCCTACAACTATACAATCTACTACCTCACACTGCACAAGCATTTCCATCTAATTAACGCAACACAATGAATACCACTACACACAAATTATCATTTTAACAATAAAACAAAATGTTTATATTTCAGCTAGCCAACCAACACATACCGTGACAATGCTATCATTGACATTAATCATCAGGAAATGTAGGATGAAACTCCGTAGGTAGCTCCGTTTTCACTTTGAGAAAGACAGTAGGCTGTATAGTTATCTCCCAGTGTGGGTGTGACCCTAAAACTATACAACCTACTACCTCATCCCACGGTGCACATATCGCCTTCTTTCCACCTGGAAATGAAGTAATGCAACTGGATAGTGACACAACTAATCTGATGTTTTCCCCAAGTCCTTTTTTGCCCGCCATGTTAGGATTCTCGTCTCGGCATCTACCATATTTCCATTTTCATTCTGTGGACGGGAAAAAGGTTAGTGAATTAAGGCTCATCAATCTGCTGACAAAATAAACCGACTGTTCAAAACTCAAAATAGTCGCTGCTTTCATTGCACAACATTATAAGTTACTGTGAATAAACGCATTATGAAAAAAAGACCCCGATCGGGCATCTGTAGGACTACAAAATGCTCCCTCGAACTGCATCAGACACCACGGGTAATGCAGCAAAATGGAGGGGCTGGCCAAGTTACTGGCACCCTCTCGGCACCGGGAAGCCATGTTGACATTGTGTGTGACTTGGCTACGTACGAACATCTCAGTCAAGATTAAATGCCGCCACATTCAGACTTGGGCCCAGTTTGGCTCTGGGATAGATGTCGTCAGTAACAGCAGGCAAGCAAGAGGGAACCAAAGCACTCAAAGCCTTGTCTTGTTTTCAGCCATCTTGTTGGTAGCTCATTCTAAATACAATTTCGTGTTTCAGAACTATTTTTCATAAAGCAATGCATTGAGTTTATAAAATGTGCTAACTATGATAAACAAGCACATACCACATGTGAACAGTAACTGTAATAATAATAATAATAATAAAATATTACAGTCACAAAAATAATGAACCATTTCCTTAAGGATGTCATTTTGGCAATGACTGCAGATCTTTTCGTTCTGATTTGTTACCCAATTGAGTGATTTGTTCACAAACTGGACAAAATATTGCATTCTATGATCATTTTCGCATACAGTCAAAGAGGACAGCTCGATACCAATATTCTAACTTTCTTTTTATAATATTGTGTATATTATACCATGGTGCTGCAGATTCAGCTGCAGTGCAGTACAACTCCTGAATGCATGAAACACTGATATAATGACAACTTGACATTAAGCAGTTTGTACTGCAATGAGAGAAAAATGGATGAAGATTATTCAGACAGGAAACAGGATTTTTCTTCCCCCCAAAACAGTGTTGAAGTAAAAAGACAGTGGCATTCAGAGGATGTGGCTGGGAAACCATTAAATTTGCCCACTTGGCATTTGGCAACATAAGCCTAACTTACATTCTGGCAGTTCTGCATGGTTTTCAATAATGCTGCATATTCATTTTTTAAAGGACACAGTTCTGAGCTCACCAGTGAATGTGGTACTAGTTCTTGAAGTGGTCCAGAAATTTTAAATCTGTCATCATTTACTTGCCTTAATCTCAGCTTTCATTTTGTCATTCATTCTTTATTTAAAAAGGTGCAATATGTAATATTCGCTAGAGGTCACTAGAGGCCTATTCAAAACAAAGGCCCAAGAGCGTGGAAACTTGGGACATGTGGTCTTCACATCACAGCTGGTGGAAAACAATTGGGATAGGACTCGGGAAGAAATCATGTTCATGGATGCGATTATTAACGTTACTGTAGTATTAAGCAGAGCAGGACCGAGTGTTGTGGGAGCTGAACGAGGCCGTTGGAGCGATTGCACACGGTCGCCAGCGCTGCTTCCGCTTTTCCGGTCAAGCGTATGAGGTAATGTAGCTCTGTTTATCATATTAGATACATCTGAGAGTGTTGACAATGATGTTATAACGTTACTCTGAGCGTTCGCTCGGCGGCCGCTGTGAGACACTTGTTTGAGACACACTGCAGTAAGCTACATCGATTTTAGAATATCATATTAAATGCTGGATGCTTGTGTTGATAAATGGCATGCAATTAATTTTAAAACGTATTGTCTGATGGAGAAAATGCTATATTACTGTTACTAAAAATAAAGCTGCATCTGATTATGCTATGTTAGCTACTTCACAAAATAGTGTTTTTCTCTGAGGCATGGTAAAGCATGGTACTCGCAAAAATTAAAATTAGATTTAAACAATAAGACTAAACATGTTGAGCTATATAATAATAATTAATTTTCTGTCTACAAATATATCAAAACAGTTGTTCCCTTGTCTATTAAAACATGTAAATATTAAAGCGTCTTTGGTGTTTCCATGGTTTCTACAAAATAAAATGGAAACCAAGGGAAACGCGGGTATGACGCAATTGACAGGCAATTGCAATTTTCTCACGATTTACAAATAACATTGTTAACATTTGGGATATTGTAAGTACTCAAGTGAACAAAATATATAACACTGGCCAAATGGTTTTTGGATATTTTACTGCAAAATTCTTACATATTGCACCTTTAACCAGGTTCAAAAACTCATTGAGACTTTTAAAAGAGTGACCTGGCCAAGAAAGCAGCAACAATAACAAACATACAAAAATACAAGTCAAGACAGAAAAATACAAATCAAGGATCACAACAACAAATGTAAAATAAATCAATATGAATTGAACGGTTTAGTCCAAATTTTAAGTCGCTTTATATAATGAACACATTAGTTTAGACTTTTATTCACATATAACCATTGATCAGCGAACATAGTACAGTTGAGCTTGTTTTTCTTGACATGAGAGAACAAATCTCATTGGTTCTTGCAGAGGCTCAAATGTACTATGTGACATGAGAATGAACCTCACTGGTTCTTTAGCGTCAAGCAAGCATGACTGAGCTTCTGTTTACCATATCTGATGTGTGCAGTGATGAATGTTTATATGTGATTAAAAGCCTAAATTAAATCAGCATATAAAGCAATCATTTCTCTTCCAATAATTTGGATTAATTCGCTTGATTTAAAGGTACAATTTGTGATATTTTTTCCCGCTAGAGGTCACTAGAAGCCTACTCAAAACAAAGGCGTAGTTTGATGACGCCAGGTTTTAGAGCGGAAACTTGGGACGTGGTCTCCATCTCAACGGACGGTGCAAAAGAATAGGGATTGGAGTCTGGAAGAACTCATGTTCGTGGATGCGATAATTTATGTTACTGTAGTATGAAGCAGAGCAGGACCGAGTGTTGCGGGAGCTGAACGAGCGGGACTTTTATTATGACAGTCGCCGGCGTTACTTCCGCTTTTCCGGTCATGAGTTTACGGGAGCTGTCCTTGTCGACAGAACCAGCGGCAGATGGTAAACAGTAATTATGTTCCATAAATAATTAACACAATCCACCATAAAACGTGCAAGAAGTAAATAAGGAACTGCTTGAAGCAAGCTAGTGGTTTGCTGGACACTAGACTCTACTTCCGCATTTGTCCACAGCACTGTTGGTTTCTACGTCAGCAAAGGCGGTAACAAAGGTAACTGACGTCATTGACAGGCGACTGCACTGCCCCGTGTTACTGTTTAGAATGGGAATTTTCTCATGATTTACAAGTAGTTGAAAACATTAGAGATATTGTTTGTAATCAGCTGGACAAAATAACACTAGCCTAGTGGTTTTTGGATATTTTACTGCAAAGATTTTACATATTGTACCTTTAATGGATCAGTTTTACAATCTCTATGAACTTTTTGCAGCTTCAAAGTGGTAGTTGCACGATCTGTCAATGGAGGGACAGAAATCTCTCAGATTTCATTAAAATAATTTGTGTTTTGAAGATGAACAAAAGTCTTACGGGTTTGGAAAGACATAAGAGCGAGTAATTGATGACAATGTTAATTTTTGTGTGAACAAACCCTTTATCTCCACTTGGCAAAAGTAATAATGAATTATTCAAGAAAACAGAATTTGATATATATTTTACATACAAATACATACACTCTATGAAACTTGAATTTGTAGCCGAAATGTCACTGTTGCACAAGCTGCCTGTCAAATTGCTTTAGAAATCACACCTCACGTCTTGCACCAAGTCTGTACGTAACAGACACAACCTGATTTAGTACTGAACAAGTCCAGATATCTTTAACTTTAAATAAAATACGTAGATTGCTGGACAGTGAGATTCCTCATCCACATTTGGCATGTAACGTGTTAGAATTAAGAGACTCTTCTGCGCTGCCAACACGTTAACGTTATTTTACACAGAGACAATTCGAAGACTTCAATTATTTTCTATTATAATGGTGGACTCTTTAGTCTCATAGTTTGTCCTCTCAAACTCTTTGTATGTTGCTCAAATTTCCCTCGCTTGATTCATAAAAAATGGCGGTCTACAGTGGCTAGCCTGCTAATATATCTACCCACCAAATTAACGACCCCTGGAACAAGTAGAAACTCCACGGCATTTCTGACATACACGACATTATAAAATTCTTCAGAGCACCGCATGTGAAATACATCAGCTCTATTCAAAAAGCATGCTAGGGTAAGTGTCCCTCACAGACTAGCAAGCAAGCTAGTTTACACATCGCTCTTAAATAATGTAGGAAGCAATGGAAACTTCTTGTAAAGTTTATCGGAGGTAAGAAGAAATACAAATACCCGCGATAAAACCGACACGGTTTCCTTGGTAACAAGAGAGGACTGTTTTTACATACAAACGCTCTGTCATACCTTCAGTGTGTCCTCAATGGAAGCTGAAGGCTAGTTGGCTAATAGCGATGAACACCCGCGGTCAGCGACTGTGCTGAAACTCCAGGACCCGGATGAACGCGTAGATGACTGACGGAGGAGACCTCCTTCTCAGCTCGCGCACTCCGGTTTATGAGGGAGTTTCTGATAGATTTTTTTTTTAAATACTTTTTTTTTAATGTTAAGACATACATTGATTTTGTTTTACATACATATATTTTTTTAATATTTACATAAAATGTAAAATATTATTTGTTTATTTATCGAACTCAACGCATGATTGCCTCTGCATTTAGCCCTTTAGCCTCAGTGGCTACTGCAACTTCCGGTGCATCGCAGCGTATGAGAAAATTAAGCACAAAATTAAACAACAAAGCAATACTGACACGATCCAATTTCATACTAAATGTATTTAAATATTCTGGAACTCATTACTAACATGTTATGTTTTAATATAATATACTAAATATTTACCAGAAACATAAATGTAATATACCATATTATAAGATAATTAGTTGTGTTCGACAGTTACTACCACATAAGAATAGAATAGAATAGAATAGAATAGAATAGAATAGAATAGAATAGAATAGAATAGAATAGACAGATAAGCACTTGGCGTGCATCCACTGATGCCCAAAACCCATTCGTTGGCAATTTTTTTAATGTGAAGTTGCTGGATTTACCAACCACCAGGTGGGGCTGTTGATCTGCATTTTCAAAGTCTTGCTTGAACCACGAAGCTTTCCATCATGAGTAAATCACTCTTTTTTTAACACTAATAATATCTATTACTCATCAGCTGGATTAAAAAACACTCACCATTGATTTAAACAATCAGCAACACACTGAATCGCATTAAACAGTTTAAATAAAATAGTAAATTAAACCTTAGGCCTATATTTATAATATCGTTCCTTTTTGAAAGCAAACAGCATTGAAAGCTGAGCTAAGATCCAGGAAAACTTTTATACATATAGATAAATGCAAGGCTGTAGCACACTATTTTATACAACCATTCAAATTAATGTCAAAGTATACACTTCAATAAAATAAAACAGGCCATTCCGTGTCAACCAGAGGTCCAAGACAAAAAAAAAAAAAGAAAAAAAAAAGATTTTGATCTTTTTTTCTGCTGAAATACATAAATGAAGAAGGAGGCCAAAATATTAAATGTAAAAATTACTAATAGACCAATCTCTGTGTAAAAATAAAATAATGATGCTGGCATCTTTTTAAAGTCATTCTTTTTTCAACCCTTGTAAATTGGCTCCAAATCTCAGGTGGAAATTGTCATTTTGACCCCCCTCTACAAAATAGTGGATTACTCAGTAAATATACATCTGTGACATTTAATATTTTGGCTTTCATCATACTTATGTTTGTCTTTCTTTAGACAAAAAAAAAAAAAAAAAAAGGACTAAGTAAAAAGGTCTAAGTAAGTCTGCTGCACATGAGTTGTCTGAGAGAAAGTTCCACAACTTATAAGACCAAGACTATTCATCCATGTTTAGGTATAAACAGCATATTGGAGTTAAATGAACATGTTGGCACATACTTAGTAATTAGACTGATAAGGTAGTATGTAGAATCAATAATGTATACACATTTATATCTATAAGAGGATCTTAAAGTATTCTGAACATATTTTAAGTAGAGGCTTTACACCTAGTACTGTCGTGAGTGACCTACGTGCTATAGCAAATGCTTTAGTTTTAGTAGATGCTACAGTACGTACATCATCTCTGAAGACAAAGTGTTCTCAGCACAAACCTAAATTCAGATTTATCTTCATGTTTGGCATACCTTTCAATTAGAAAATAAAGCACCATTTATCACACTGTGCTGGATTTATGCATGGAAAATTACTTTCTGACCTAGCAGAACATGAGGCAGGGAAAAGGGCGCTCTTTTACGCAACTTGAGTTTGTTTGATGCACTTCTGGCAATAATTACAGCTGCAGGGCAGCTCCAGAGCAGCCTGAATGAAAAGATCCAGACACACAAGACAAGACAGAGTCTTATAAAAAGCATTCTGTATTTCAAACATGCCAAGTACTTCTAAAGCGTCATGTGTTATCTTGCCTTATTCAAAAGCTGGCATTGGTTACAAAGCAACACTTCAAAAACTTCAGTAGGAAACAAAACTATTAGAATTTTTATTTGCTGCATTAGCTGACCCAGACAACACCCGGTGTAATTGTAGTGGTGAGGGTTTCTTTCCTGACTAATGATTCAGAACACATAAAAATGAACGATTTATTTAATAGCGCAATAAAGAAGCTAAATGGAGGCAAAGTTGAATTAGTATGTTAATAAGACACTGTGCCAAAGATAACATTGAGATCTTTATTTTATAGACTTGAATGAAAATGTAATAAATAAAAAATATATAGTTCTTAGGTAAAATCCACAATAATCTGCCTTTAGGAATCAGACAAGAATTATCGGACTTACAATTCTTCCACATGAATGAATAAACATGTATTCTGCTGGCTACATGATATTTACTTAAAAAAGTACAAGTAACAAGACAATGATAGCATTTTAGATGACAAATGAGGTCAGTTTTAACACCACAGTGTTATCTAGTACTAAAACACCACATGACAAACACATTAGTACATATTCCTTTTGATTTTTTTTTTGTTCTAAGTTCATTAAAAGAAGCAGCATAGTTATAAATAATGCCACTAAAAGTTAAAGAGCATCCTGCAAAAGCCTGTCTACAGGGCAGTATTTTTCAAAAGTGTGATCAAGGCCATGCTGCGCCATTCATAATATAAACTGTTGCACTATGAATGAAAGCATTCAGTTGTCCTCTATTGTACCTTAAAAACAAACCTTTAAAATTGCAAAGGCAAAAATCAGCAAAATCTGGCAATTTGCTTCATTTAATAAAAGTATTAAAGACTGTGTCATAAAATGAGACATGTTGCACAGTGATATTATTTTGGTTTAGTCAATAATGAGGAACATCTAACATCTATCTATTCAAACAGTATGATATGACAAAACACATTTTCATGAGAATTCTCAGTTCGTTAGAGCCAAACAAAAATGTAAAAATAAATACATGACATACTTATTAATAAATAGTTCCCTCAGTTAGCTAATAAATATTGTGTACCAAAAAATAAACTATTAAGGAACAAAATTAGAAAAATAGCCTAACAAAACCTTGTGGCACATACATTTATGGCAGTAATTATTGTTCTCTCACAAATAAAATATGTTAAAATACATTATTTGAATGAGTAATCATGGCAAGGACACCACTGAAAACAGAAAGAAAAAAAAAACACTAAACCTGTTTGTTTGTGCCTGTGTTTGTTTCTTTTTTGTTCAAAATTACAGTGCAGACTCCAGATTTCAGTTTCCACATCCAGTGTCTCACCATCTTGATCAGGGTAAGCTGGTACAGTGGCAGGTCAGCTCAAGCTCTTCCATTGCTTTTGTCCTCATATCATTGAGGACGGGAATCATGACATCTTTCAGAGTCTTATAGATTAACTGCCCATGCTCTGAATCTGAGGAAATCTGGATTAGACAAAGATTAGATTCACATAATTAGAATAAACAAATCTAAAAAGTTCCACAAAAACACATTTTCACTTCAATTCCACCAGTAGTCTGTTGTGAAGTTATTTCGTGGCCATGACTTACCCAAGTAAATGCTTTGATTGTGCGTTCAAAAAAGGCATTCTCAACCTCCTCTGGTATTTTAAGCAAATGAGCAGCGCAATCAAGAATACACAGAAGAGTTTGTTTTTGTCCCTAAATAACAAAGACAAACAGATGTTTTAGAGTACACATAATCCATTTAGACAGTGAAAAAACAATCACATTTGTAATGAAATATGCTCTAAAGCACTGGTTCCCAATCAGGGGACTGGATCCCACTAGGGGGCCTCTGCAAACCTCCCAATAAGTCTTAAAATAATTAAAATTTAGTTATATTTAAACTAGGGGTATGGTTCTCACTTTGGGTGTGAGAGGTCCCAGGTTCAAATCCCGGACGAGCCCCCATTAATGTCACGACCCTTCTTTGGCTATTTAAGGTCTAGGGAGTAAGAAGGGGGACATTAGGACAGTCGTAACTATTGTAACCATTAAAACACTGGGAAAAGGTGAATAAGAGAAGCTGTGAGAACATCTTGGAAACTGTGAGAACGTCTTAAAGTTGCAATGAACACACATCGGATTATCAAAAAGAAAAAAAAGGAACTTGGTTCTGTGCATTGGCTGTTGATTGGATTTTGAGATGTGGGCATTGCATTCAAAAGTGGAGGCAGTTGAATGTGAATTTGCAGAGGTGGGGTTTAACCAAAGTCCCTTTCAAGGAAAGTCTGTTTACTTGGCAGACATATTTGCAACCCCTTAGGGCAGCTATTTAGGGCATCCAAGACAAAGTCCTATCTGTTTGAATGGGGGAATCGTGAAATCTCAAATTTCACAATTAAATAACATAATTCAAATCAGCAACAAAATCTGACATGAACTGTCCCATAAATGTTGTTACTTATGCTCAATTAACGTTAAAAAAGCTTATTTTTCAGGCTAGATGAGCCAATGTGCATGTGCAGTCCTAAGCCTGAGTCTCAGGGTTTCTATGGGAACCGGATCCTCTAACTGCAGCTGCAGTGACGCAATGACTTTATCAATCAGCGATTGGCTCTTTTACTTAGAAGGCGAGATGTATTCCGCCATATTGTGCATTGCAGTTTCTCCCATTCATCACTAACAGCAGTGAACCGTCTTTATATATCTACAGTCTTTGGGTTTAACTAAGTGGACTAAATGATTGGAGGTCTGTCGTTTTCACTGGAAGGTCCAGTTATGATATTTCGGTTAAACATTACGAAGTCGAAACATTAAAAAAAAAAGGAAACATGCATGGATGAATGGTTCACAATGAGATCTATAACATTAATTTACAAAATAGATAGGGTGAATTTTCATTTCATGATGAATTGAATTAAACTGCTAAAAAACATTAAAAATTAAGATGTATAACCATGTTTTTGAGTTTTTTATAACAACAAATGTACATCTGAGGTACATATCAGGAGGGGGCTTACGAATATTGTCTCGGACAAAGCAGGGGGCTTGGAGTCAAAAAGGTTGAGAAACACTGCTCTAAAGACATCTTTCCATGTAGCTTGGTACCTTGTCGAGTGAATTAAGAGCATCTTGGGGATTGAATCGGTTTCCAGCCAAAGTCTCCACATCCTCTTTTGTGATGATTGGCTCCTTTAGTTGCTCTAGCCAAGACCACATGAGTGTGGAGAGCACAACAGGATCTCTTTCGGTGCACAATCTCTCCCATGCACCTTCACGGGAGTTCAACTCTGTCTGAGGGGCAACGGCAAGTGCGAAAATGACTGAAAGTTACTGAATTGCATTATAGAATGACAGGATATGGATTTAAAGTTCTGAGAATCAATTCATCCAAAAATCTATGGAATAAAACAAAGCCCCTACCTGCCACGTTGAGACTGTGCTCCTGAGTTCCTCTCCATCAATGTCCATCGTGAGAGCTTTGGCCACAAACAGATGACGAGTCTCAGGTGAGAGTTCACTTTGAAGTGTTAAAATAGGAACATCTGTGAATTGTTGTGTGACATCAGAGGTTGTGTTTTCATTAGGGCTGAGGTGACTTTTGCCGCCTTGACGCGTCAAAAACACACTGTTGTCACTGGTCCTCCCTAGAAAGCCGTAAGACATGCTGCGCTTTGCCTCCTTCAGAGGTACCCGTTTTACGGAGACAGGAGAGCAGGAAACATTGCCTTCAACATTTTTGGATTGTACCAGGGAGCTACAGGAACCAGTTAAAGAGCCATGTTTGGGACTGTTGTTGACTTCAGATGTCAACAGGGATGGCAGAAGGTCAGGGGTTTGTGTGTCTAATCTGCTCTGCGACGAATAAAGTTCGGTAAAATTTAACCCAGATTTGCTGCCAAGAGCATTCTGGGGACTTTGTAATAACTGTACCCTTGGGTCCAGTTTGTGCAAGGCTGAGTCGCTATAGCTAAGACATTTTCTCAAGATGAGCTGAGACTTGTAGGTATTGTCTACCGTCGGCCATCTCCAAAGAACATCAAACTCCTGGTCGCTACAGAGTGGCCGGTCATGAGGTGGATCACTCTGTGTTCCTTTAAGAAGCAAGCCGGGTTGGTCAGGAGAGCGAGGTGAGGATATGGGAATCCCTTTCCCCCTCATCTCCTTCCCTAACTGCTGAAGGGCTTGCAGCGAGACCGTCTTCTCCACTTCCTCCGTGAGGTCTGGGATGTCCAACACCTCTTCTTCCACCGTTTTCCGGTTCTCTGCTATGTCCAGTAGTAGCCTGCAGACCAGGTGTATGATCTTTGGCATGTTCTTCATGTGTCGTGCTTCATAGCCGTGCAGCAGGTGCCGCTGTCGAGTCAGGTACTGAGACAACGTCACTGCGTGAGCTTTGGGCTCGGCACACGAGAATACACTCCGCAGTGGCACAAGGAACTGGGCGAACTCTCTCACACATAACAGTTGGCCACGAGTCTGGATGGAATTTGGACGTTTAGCTCTAACAAACAAAATGGCTTGATCTGCGCTCATCCGGGATGTGAATACTAAGAAGCACGCTATTAAGACACCTATGAGAAGACGAATGTGAATGAAGGGTAGTTAAGAATCAAATAATCAGTAAAATGGAAAACTACTAAATAATTATATTATATTAAATTATCGCTGTAAATATTCAAGAAAATCAAGAAACTGACCTGTTCTGCCAAGTCCAGCATGGCAGTGGACAGCAATTTTACCCTCTTGCATGGCAAATGACATCACCTTCACCATGTCAAGAATAGTAGTCAAGGATGCCACGCCATAGTCCTTCCAGCCAAAGTTGTAAAAATAAACTGGAAAAAGTTAAATGCAATTCTCATAAGATGAAACAAACTCGTGCAATTCAAGAAATTCAGTCCAGACCGAAAACATTTTTTATTATTTACTTTTAGCACAAAATGAATTTCTGGACTGGACTTTCATGGACTGAATTGCTTCAGTCACTTTTATGTCCCAGAGGTTGGTTTTTAGTAAAAGTAACATTTCAAGATATCTTTTCCCCCCTATTTTTTAAATAGCTTTATTTATAGATTGTTTACCCTTGACTAGAAAACTCTGACTTCTATAATAAACTATGTATATTCATCATACAATATGAATTAATAAATGTTAATGGGTTAGTTCACCCAAAAATGAAAATTATGTCATTTACTCACCCTCATGTCATTCTACACCCGTAAGTCCTTCGTTCATCTTCGGAACACAATTAAGATTTTTGATTAAAAAATAGGCCTCCATTGACAGCAAGTTATTTTACACTTTCAAACGCCCAGAAAGATACTAAAGATTTTCGAATCAGTGGTTCGGAACGTGTATCAATTTCGAAACATTTATGATGTAACAAAGCCTCATTTACTGAATCACATGACTTTCATGCTCCGAACCACTGATTCGAAAACAAAAGATTCATAAAGCAGTGTTTTGAAATCAGCAATCACTAGCTATTGTTGAATACAGTTGTTATTTTGTTTTTTTGGCGCACAAAAAGTATACTAGTCACTTCATAACATTAAGGTTGAACCACTGTAGTCATATGAACTGTTTTAAATATAACTTTAGGACATTTCTGGGCATTGAAAGTGTAAATGATCTTGCTGTGAATGCAGGCCTCACTGAGGCATCGGATTTTATCAAAAATATCTTAATTTGTGTTCCGAAGATGAATGAAGTAATTAATGACAGAATTTTCATTTTTGGGTGAACTAACCCTTTAAATCTTGACAATCAAAGAGTGAAATAAATTAAAATTGATCTCAATCAAGTTCAACATTTGTGCAAAATTTTAAAATGTGGCACAGTTGTGGTGTCATTTTCACCACACTGAACAATTATAAAAATGTTCAATGTAAAAAATAAAATGTTTTTTTTTTAAGTTAGTGTATTTGTTGACCAAAAAAACAACCAAGTTATAAAGAAAAAAATGTAACTAAAATATTATATTTTACATAAGAAGCATAAAATGTTAGCTATTTTATTTTTAAAATATTAAAAATGTAATCTTCATCAGTGTCATTTCCATCCTAGAATGCTATAACAAAACAAAAGTATAAAACATTATCTGTGATGTGGTGGAAATGGCACTGTGGTGGGATTTTTCATGAAAGATCAAGGGCCCTATAATACACCCGGTGCAATGTGACGCAAGGCGCAGCGCAAGTGTGTTTGCTAGTTTGCGTCCGGCGCCGTTCGCGTTTTCCCGTTCAGCGCCACGTCCTTAAATTAGTAAATGCATTTGCGCCAGTTAATGCGCCCATGGGCGTGCTGGTCTAAAAAAGAGGTGTGTTCCGGCGCATTGCTATATTAAGGAGCTGAAAATAGACTGCTCCATAGACCAACTCAAACCTGGTCTAAACTCTAAAGTCAATGTCGCAATATTTTTTTGTTAGAGCGCGTTGGTAGAAACTGCGCCTCTGGGCGCATCCACAGTGCGCGTTGACTTTGCTTATTACACACAGGGATGCGCATCACACAAACATGCCAAATATTAAAAACAACAGGATTACAGGGTAAAAGAATATTATTGTGTAGGCTACATAAATATAAAAATGTAATGATGAATAGTCATTGCGTGTATTAGAATTAGGCTACCTATTTTCAATTCAGCCTATTACTACTTTTAATGATGAACGAAATTGGCTAATTAATTGAAAAATCGTGCCAATACACACACATATATATTAACTGACTCATCGCCAACAAATTCCGCCATGTAAATAGCAATCCGCCACGGCGCGAGCGCATCTTGCTCTTAAAGGGAATGGGAGATGACACTCTGATTGGTTTATTGAACGTTACGCCCATTACTCATTAAAAGAATAGGGACAACCCATTTCAAAAAATGCGCCCGGCGCAGGGACTGTTTTTCCGTCGTTAAAATAGCAAAAGTGGATTTGGACACGCCCTGAGTGCACCTGCGCCATGCGCTTTACACTTTGCGTTTAGATCGTTAAAATAGGGCCCCAAATGTCCAGGGGGCCAAAATACCCCATAGTTGAAGAAACAATATTTTGTCTATGTCTATGTAAAACAAACATAAATTATCTAACACATGGAGGACCTCTCATCAGTGCTGACTCTTCCTAAATTTGAGAGAGGTTTTGTGCATGTTTGGACATGCTGTGCACTGTGGAAAATTGTGCCTTACATAGTTTCCCAGAAGGGGCTGTCTATAAGCACAGCAGCACTCTCAGGAGAGCTCGTTAAGGGCTGCCAATCCCTCTAAGCCTCAATACCTGAATGGAAGCTGAACAACTGCATGATCACCACGTTTAGAAAGCAAACATTGCTTAAAAGGTTCTTTAGCTTGTCAAACACATTGACAATTTAATGTGATAATACTGAGGATTTATATTGATTCCCCTGACTACTGATGGAGGAATAGGTGTATGTTTGTGTGCATGTGTGAGCTACTCACTCCCTGCCTCCATGAAAACCTCAGGGCGATAGGTGAAACTGCTCTCTGGCTCCAGAGTGCTGCCACAACTGGCGTGCTCCCCTGGACGCTGCAGGTTGATTACCGTCTTTAAGCCACACCTAGAAGGAATTAAGATTAAGCATCAGCAAAGTCATCCCTGGTGCATCTTGGGAATCACTTACTGGTAGCTTGCTGCTGAGTTCAACATACATATGAAACTGTTCGATGATGTTGAATTTTTCCATGATTTCAGTTGAAGGTCGTGCCATGGCTAACAGGTTATCAGTTATCCTGTGAACAGAGTAATTTGATATCAACAAAATATCTCACTGAATAACATTAATACAAATATTACAAAAAACTCAAAGGCTGTACTCATGGGGGGAAAAAAGAAAAATAAAATGTCCAAGATGGACAAGTAGTTTTACAGAGCCCCTCAGAGCAGGGACCTAGTGGTGGAAAAAGATGAGGTGGGAGGAAAAATAATAAGTCAACCCTTTTGTACTCTCTTGCCAATATTTTGCGCTCCCCAAACAATCACTCAGAAAACGCGTTCCCCTCAGAAACTTTGCGTTCGCTTAGAAAACCTTCACGTTCTCTCTCAAAAACCTTCGGGAGAACGCAAAAGCATAGCCAAATCATTTTTCCTCCTATCTCATTTTTTTTCTTCACCATGTCCCTTTAGGAGGTTCGTATAGTTTGAATAAAATAAAATAAAATAAAATAAAATAAAATAAAATAAAATAAAATAAAATAAAATAAAATAAAATAAAATAAAATAAAATAAAATAAAATAAAATAAAATATTTTTTATTAATTTATTTATTATTCAGAGGCAGAAGTGCAACATGCAGCAAAACGTTTTAGGGACCAAAGCACTGCATTATTGGCCTCTGTATACTAAACTGATGTGACCTTTTTTGCCTATATCTTGATGTGTGTGGATGTTCATTTTTCATTCTTCGATCTTTGAGCTGTTTTTTATGGAAGAGGATTAGGGCCAAGCAATAATAAAAAAATAAAACCATCTTGAGATTAAACTCATTAAATTACGAGAAAAAAACTTGTTGATAAGATAAGATAAGATAAGATAAGATAAGATAAGATAAGATAAGATAAGATAAGATAAGATAAGATAAGATAAGATAAGATAAGATAAGATAAGATAAGATAAGATAAGATGGACTGGCCATCTGTCGAATATAGACAGTTATGAGAATGGCTGGGGAAAAAAGCTCCAACTTAACCCTAACATTTTTGTTGCCTTCAACTAACAGTGTTTTTCATTGTGTAGGACTACCACAATGAATGGATGTGGACTCTGCTAAATATTTAATATGTTCACTTCAAACAACACACATTTACTCCATTTCTTCTGACAAGAGAGCAAGAAGACAGCTTACCAGGAGGAGTACAGTCCTTTGATGGCTTGCTCTTTGTCGCTCCAGCGAGAAGGGTTTTCGTATTTGCATGCTCGACCACCACATGCCATGGAGCACTGCATATGTCCTGGGATGACATGCCTCAAAGTCTCGCCCACCTTGGTGTACTTTGCAGTCGGTACTCTGACATTTACTGAAGAGACAGATAAAGAAAAATTAGGATTCAGAATTTAGAATGTAGCTTTAACTGAAATGTATGTAGCTTTAGCTTTAATTGAAAAATTACATCCACAGCCTGTGATGTCAATCTGCGCCTCAGACATGCTAAGTGCCACAATAACCCTCTGTGAAGAGGAAGTCAGAACTTCCACAGCTGAGCTACGCCTCTTCCTTAGGATCTTCAGCAAGATCTCTGAAGCAGAGTGCCGACGCATCTTTCAAAAACCCATGAAGATCTTGTCTACCAGGGAAGAGCAAGTCCGTCTCTGCATGTCTCTTGTCTAACGCACCGACGACACTACATTTAGCACAGCGTGAACAAACTAAGCGTTGACCCCAGAGCAGTGAATCATCGCTAAACAATCACCTAGCTGCACAAAAGGTGCATAAGAGACCAATACAATCCAACCGGTTTAGTTGCACTTCAAGGGGATCTCCATGGTGACCAAGTCCGAAGTCAGTGGGAGGCTGTGCAGAAGCTTGTGTGTTTTGTCTCAGGTGGATGAGAAACAGGATGATGTGTTTTATGGAAATGATAAAGACAGCTCTGGTTGTGTAACCGTGCATGCATTTCAACAAAATGGGGCTGAAATTACACCTTTTCAACTAATGCATTCCATCTGCAGCAGTGAATACAAAGACTTTATGTAACTCAGAGCACAAAAACGGAATACTACATAAAAGAAAAGTAGTTTCATCATACGTCAGTCTCCTCTGCATTTGAAAAGGCTTATGAAATAATGGAAATGAGTTTGAAGTTCTTGTTAGCATGGCCATTAGAGTGCCCTTTCTCACCTAAACCACTTGAATTCAGAAAGATTAAAAGGAGATGCATTATCTCTGTATTTAAAGGAGTCCATCAAGATTGAATGAGTCATGAAAAATAAGACTTTATGATGTCTGCACCAGTCTATATATGTTAATGTAGCCATTTTGTTACCCGTTACTACCCTTCATGGCAAAAAAAATATTTTTGTACTCTGCCATTCAAAGGTTTGGGGTCGGTACATTTTTAATGTATTTGAAAAAAGTCTCTTATACTCACAAAGGCTGTATTTATTTGATCAAAAATGCAGTAAAAACTGTTAAAATTATTGTTAAAAGCTAAAATAACTGTTTCTATTATAATATATTTTAAAATGTAATTTATTTTTGTGATGACAAAGCTGAATTTTCAGCATCATTACTCCAGTCTTCATTGTCACATGATCCTTCAGAAATTATTCAGATTAATATGCTGATTTGATGCTCAAGAATCTTTATCAATAAATCATTAACATTATCTTGTCAAAAACAGTTGTGCCACTTAATATTTTCGTGGAAAACATGACATTTTTTCAGGATTCTTTATTGAACTTTATTGAAAGTAAAAAAATAAATTAAAAAAAAAGCATTTATTTGAAATAAAAATCTTTTGTAACACTATAAATGTCTTTACTATCACTTTTGAATCATTTAATGTGACCTTGCTAAATAAAAATATTAATTTCTTTAAAATATATATATTCTTGAACAGTATAACCAAAACAATTAATCCACAAAAATTACAATTTCAATGGTGCATTATAATATAATACAGTATAAACAAGATCTAGTGCTCTTATTTTTGATGTCTTAAAATAAAATAGAATAAATTTAAATGAAAATCCCATTTATTGTACATGCTGTATATAACTAAAATGTTATTGTACTTAATTACAATGCAAATATTTTCCTTATGATCTGTTTTTTTTCCTTATGATCAGTAATAATACATTCTTGAATAACATGTAAAAATTATATTATAATATACATCAAACTTTTCTTTCTGTAACAAATATAAACAAAAGACTTAAACATTTTTGTTTGTTCAGTTCTTGCATATCAGAATCACATCTTATTTGTTTTCAATTAAAAACTGCGCATTAATCGTTTAAAATATCTCCCAGTCACAGGTACAGAAAATAGCAGTAATACCTGGCTCCATGTCAGTGTTGAACTCTCTGCTGTTAGCTGAACTGCCGGTGGTGTAGGGCAGGTCACTCAACAAACTGACGCCTGCTGCCATGGCAGACACTGAAAGGTGGGAGCAAACATGGTGTCAAAGCCTCAGACACAAAACAATGGCAGAGTAAAGACACAACATAAATGAGGAAGTTGTAAGGCTGGTTGCCTGGGAGTTTTCCCTCCTGGGAGGAAATTTTACAAAGTGTGATGTTGTGTCACACGCTGGATCGATCTAGTGTCACTGCAAGTGGCATATATAATGAGCAAGGAATTTACAAGCTCTTCTATAGGAACAGAGTGTCAAATAAATAACTTTATACATTTAAAGAAGCCCTTGACTCTTGAGGAAACAAATAAACCCTGTTGTTGTTTTGACATTCAGACTAATCAAATCATTACGATTTTCACAGGAATCAACCTTGTAAATTATTGGGAGGTCTACAGATTTCCAATCTCTTGTTGATGTGTATATATTGTGAGGGATTTTTCACCTATACTATACTAGCATGAAGCTATGGAAACTTCATTGTGTCAGTTTAACCCTACAGTGACCACTGCATATCATGTGTCTGACGGCTGACTACTCACATTACCATTGTGTCTGTAATAGCCATTACTTTAATCACAGGTAAGAGTTGCAATGACTGTAACTATCCTGCTCAAAAACAAGCCATTACTACCGGATTTTCATATTACCACATTTTAATATTTTGCATGCTAAATTATTTTGGTTTGACAAAGGCAAAATACTGTTATTGTAAAAAAAAAAAAAGGGTTACAGGGTTAACTCAGTGCTTTCAAACTACATTTCTGACTTTTTTTCAGTTAAAATTTGGTTTAAATGCATAAAAATATACCATATTACCTCTCCTGTGCATATACTCACTTTAGCTTTTCAAAAAACATTAGTTATTTGTAAAATATCATGTGGTGCGACCGTCCGTCCGGTCTTTGAAATTACTCTAAATTTATTCAAATTAATTTTCTGCACTATTTGGCATGATTTCCAAGTGTTTTGTAATCCTGTACAAAACTGCAAAGCATTTGTATTTATATTTCCATCATAATATACAAACAAACTTTGTCCGATGATGTCCATTTTATGAAAAATCATGTAGTGCGACCATCAAAAAATGACCACTTTGGGACTTTCATGTTAAAACTGATTCAAAAACATGAAGTTGCATCATATACCAATTTGTGAAGGACCCATGGAAGCAGCGAACGGTCTTGAATTTGGAAAAAATTTACCTTTTTAACAGGTATGTAGTTCCCACATTTGGATATCATGTATGACCCCCCCAAAAAAAACAATGAATATTGAGTTATTTCTGCAAATATATACTTTTGCTACAAATCTCATAGTGACCTTTTGTGGGAAGCTAGCTTGTTTTGTTTAGGTGGCCAATTTTGTGCCTGTAATTTTGACTGAGTTTGAAAATATCATATGGTGCGACCAAATATCATGTGGTGCGACCACTGCTTTGTGTTTTGTCCTAGATTGGCAGTTTTTGTGCTTTTATATTCAATTGATGATTCATACATAAAATACTTTATTTTAGTATCATTTGGAATAGATTTGTATGCAATTTGGGTCATTTTATAAAAAATATTTCAAACATTTTATGTTTGTATTATACAATATGAGAAAAATGTAAAACAAAATTGTTTAGAGCATGCAATTTCAGTTTGGTAATTATGCATTTATTAGTCATTTATTTATAACTATTTCAATCTATTTTACAAGATGCCATTGCCAAGAAAAAAAAGGCTGGCCATAAAACCGCTGGCATGTTAATTCTGACCCTGCAGCAAGAATGGAGTTACACCTTCCTAGGAGAAGAGTGAAATGTTATTAATTTAAAATATCTGTTTACTATGTGACTAAAGAGAATAGTAATCTGAAATTTATTCCTGTGATCAAAGCTGAATTTTCAGCGTCATTACTCCAGTCTTCAGAAATCATTCTAATATGCTGATATGCTGCTCAAAAAACATTTCTGACTATTATCTATGTTGTGGAAACTGTGATATATATTATTTGCTAGGACTCTTTGATGAATAGAACAAAAAGCAGTTCAAAACAACAGCATTTATTTGAAAGAGAATCTTTTGTAAAATTATAAATGTCTTTACTGTCACTTTTGATTAGTTTAAGCCTAATATGTCTTTGATGAATTAAAGAATTAATTAATTTCAACTTCAATGAAAGTCAACTTAAATGAAATGGCGCACTTATGTTTTTTAATATATATTTTTTTTATATATATAAAATTTGTGTTCATGAAAATTCTGTGAAATTTTAATAAAATCTGGTTTAAATCTATTTTTTTGTATAAAATCTCTTTAAATAGATTTTTAATGAAATTTAAGGCCTTCATGTCATTTGGAGCGACCACTCATCATGTGGTGCGACCAATAATAACAATAACTGGATTAAAATAAAAATAAAATAGCTAATTTCTGTGACTGAAATATGAATCAGATAAAAGATTAAAAAAAAACACTAAAATCACTTAATTTAAAATTTTAATATGAATTTATGTGTACACAACATTCTTAATGTTTGAACAATTGCAATAGATATTATTTTTTGTATTTTAAAATTGGCCTGTCGAAAATCCTAATACGTCATTGACCCATATATACCCATATATGAGACCTTCAAATGATCTTGTCTTCAGTGATTTTTGTCTTAACAAACGTTTCTCTCAGGTTTATTCATCTTTAAGAATAATCGAAAGTGGGGAACAATAGTGCAGCTTTAAGTAATGAAGTACTGCCTATTTGCGTTGGGTTTGTGTAACGATCTTTGGCACATTCAGGATGATGTTAGCAGACATTGGATACACCATGATTAATTCACAGCGTAAAATGAGAAGACACATGACAGTAGAGTGGCATTGCATTGACTCATTTGCATTGTAACGTACGCTTCTCCTTACACACTGATCCGACAGAGACAAAGTGAAACCCCACTTGAGCCGTCCAAAAACTCAACCTGACACTAGTCAATCAGTGTGTGCTATTCATCTGATTAGGAATGGATTTTTCCTAATCCGATCAACACATGATAGAAAAGACAGAGACTTATCTCATGTGCTTGTCTTGAGTATTATATTTTAATATAGATTTGGAGATCATCTTGGTTCTTAAATTCATTCCTTATAATGTATTTTAATAATTAATATGCTTGCAAACAATTTTCCAGCTGTAACCCTTACAAAAGCAGTTGGAGTCTGAGCTTGAGTGAATCCTTGAACGCTGCCCACTGAATTAAATCAAAGGGCGGCGATCACTTTCATCTAAACTTTGAACTGATTTTTCAAAGCATTTTCAAAACAGAGTTACCAAAGGAGTGCACACATACTTTATATCAGATTAGTGTTATTACTAAATTTGCACAATGAGTTTATGTAAATGCATTCATTCTTAACCAGACTGGTTTCTGTTAACTTAATACAGCTACTATTTTGATGACTGCATTGATAAAATTAGAATTGTTTATGTAATAAACCATAAAATAATCATTTAGAGTTAAAGACTGTGTTACTTTGGAAATGTAATAGGTTAGATTACAAGTTACCCTATTTAAAATGTAATAAGTAGTGTAACTTTTTTCAATTACTTTAATAAAGTAATGTAACGGATTACATTTGATTACTTTACTAAATTTCAAACTAAAGTTTTCAACTGTTAATCATTTTCAAACATTTAAACCAGGCAGGGTTACAGTAGTACAGATTTCTGGATGAAATTATTTGTAAATTTCCAGCAATGGAACACATTTTTATCACTCGCCATGGTGGCAACTCTCAGACATGTTGTAGCCTAAAATTTTCAGGGGCAATGTTGATTGATGTAATTGGCAGACGTGATGCTCTGCAAAGTCAAACAAGAGAGCCAATTAAAAGCATCAGAATGACATTGCTTTACTAAACAGCCTTTAAATGGCAAGAGGCATCACACACATCAAAAACAGGCAAAGCCCCATTTGTAATAGTTAACATTTTCTTAAATAACTGTAATTTAATTACACATTTTTTCTCAGTAACAGATTAGTTACATTTATTTTGTAATTAAATTATGTAGCGCCGTTTCACGTAACTAGTTACTCCCCAACATTGATTGTGACATTAAATTGTATCAGCTCTAGTCACTACACCATAGCCTACTTTCAGCATACTGTAAAAAAAAAAACAGCTTAAATGTCATAGTCTAAGTGGATGTGTTTAGTTAAGGTTACTTTGCTTTTCAGATATGACCACAGAGCTTGAGTATAAGTCTCAGCCAATCATAGCAATCACTGAACCATTTAGAGAAATCATGATGTTGTTGCTGGCTCAATGTCTGACCCTTCACATGCCCTCTTTTTTTTTTTTTTTTTTTAGAAACCACCAAGTGCATGTCACTAAATTTACTTCAGCTACTGCAACTATCTATGCAGAGATCTATTATGGGAAACATTTGTTGAGGAGTCAAGTTTATTTACATCCACGTAAGACATCCAAACTAAACTGCACCATGAATTCCGGCCCAAGTTCAAGAGGAGAAACTTGTTTTTGTTATGTAATCTTTGTACTGCATCCCTGATTACTGAGCAATCAGCAAAGTACACTTTAAACACAACATCTGAAAATAAATACATATAATAAATTATTATTATTAATTATATGTTGTGCAAAGTGTATAAGAATGCAATGTTGCTTTGGTAAATAACGAAATAAAAGAATTAAATACATAGCCAACATACAAATAAAACACTAAATTAACACATGCAACCAATGAGCTTGGACAGACACTACAGTAAAAACACATGAGAGTACATGAAAACAATATAAGACCAAATCTGTCTCTCTTCTGCACACTGGACAATAAAGTCATCCTCTACATTGTTATTAAAAGAAAACTTAAAATCTATAACAGCATGCTTTCAAAAAAAAAAAAAAAAAAAAAAAAAAAACTGAACATAAGATAATAACACAAATTTCCAGATTCTCATCTGTGTGAACTTTCTGCTTTCGTCCCAGAAATTAAAGTCGAACATTAATTATTGGCAATAACATGCATTACAGCTCACAAAAAGCACAATGCAGCTTGTTTTCTCTTTTGCTCTGTACATCTAGCGTTGCTGTATGAGGATTATTATACAGTTATATGCTCTGTATCAGTGAAAACCGACACAAAATCGCACAATAACAAGAGTTTAGATCACTAAATGAACTAACAGACTGTATGGTTAATCTCTTGCGGTGCTTCTCTCAGCTAGCTAACCTTTAATGCTATTGCGCTAAAAGCAAAGGCTAACATTAGGGCTCGTGTGACCTATTGGTACATACCTCGTCCCTGGAACCGGATTTTGTTAGCTCAGACCATTGTTTCCACTGGGGTCATTGTGAAATACAAACGCATGAATCAACTATACACAGTGTCGAGTGCATTTGTATCAGTTTCGCTGCTCAAAGGGATGTTACATTGTAACAGGTTGGAGGAAACGGATAAGGCTTGGCATTGGTCGATCCGTGGTCATGTGATCAAATGAGGGCTATAAAGTAGGGATGAAGGGCGGCGAGCGCATGTGAGGAAATGGGACAAACACTCGAAGAACAGCACATTTGGACCCTGGCTGATTTTCATGTAAAGTGTTATTGACTTTTCTTAAGGGTGTACTTGATCTACTTGAACTAATGAACTGAAGTACTTATAAAAAGGTATCACTGCCATTTATGAAATCAAAAACAAGGAAGTCACGCAAGCAAACATTAGGCTATAAAACTCCCATTTTATTTTAACAAAGACGTCTACAATATAATATACAATAATTTCCAAATGCATCTATTTAGCATTTTTCTCATTTAATATCGTTACTATAAATTAAAAGAACAAATTGTGTACAAATTTTAACTGGGAAAAAAAAAACACGAGAATGTTTTAGTATTTGTTAATAGTTGCTTTAATGTCACCCGAGCTTATTTGGAAGATTACAGTTACATTTATGTTGTAATTAAATTACGTAACGCCGTTACATGTAACTAGTTAAGTTAGGACCATGACCATGTTATCCCACATGATTTGAGAATGATCCAAAGATCATCTTGTGCCTCAATGCAAACAAGAACGTCTGACCGCTTGTAAAAGGAGTTCACATGCACGATTCCACAAATTTGTTTATAGAATGGTGGCCATGTTTAAAACATTTTTAAAATTCTACAATGTTATGGGCTTTTTCAAGTTTAAATTAAACTAGGAATACCAGATTTTCAGTGTAAACATTTGAACTGCATATGCATATAATATAATACAAGGCATGCCTGATCAATTTAGATGCATGTTTATGATGCTCTAGAGTGGCCATGGGCGTCTTGTAAGAAGCTTGTTGGCGCACGTGGTTAAGCACATAATAGATTAACACAATAAGCCTTTTGCTGAAGTGGTCCAACTTCCCACAATACTACATATAGCTACTAAACCCACTCGATGCAATCTGGCATTCATATGATGTCGCCTAGTGGTTGAAATACAGAAGTGCTCCGACCAGAAGTGCTCGTTCATGCTTTAGACTTAATATGTGGAATATTATTTTAAGTGAGAGGGGGCTGAACGAGTGTGATTCTTTCTTTCTTTCTTTCTCTTTCTTTCTTTCTTTCTTTCTTTCTTTCTTTCTTTCTTTCTTTCTTTCTTTCTTTCTTTCTTTCTTTCTTTCTTTCTTTCTTTCTTTCTTTCTTTCTTTCTTTCTTTCTTTCGAAATATGCAATATTTAAGAAATAATAATAATTATACACTAAAAGTAGCCTAACTAATACTAATAGGATAAATTACTGTATATATATCCAGTTATATTTGTGTCATAAAGTCACAAGATTTATAAAAGTAATATAATTACGCATGGACGAAGAAAAACAGAGTATATGATGATGACGCATGCTTCTAGCTTTGGCATGACGAAAATCGACGCTCTATACGATTATTAACAGAGTGGAGAAGGAAGAAACATCCTTTCTGTTTAAATACTGTAAACATGAGGAACAATTTAGTGGTTTATTCTGCCCGATGGAGTGACAGCGCTTCACCACTGACCAGTGTCACATTTTACAATGTAATATGTTGAAATATTTATGAAATGTTCAATATGAAGCAGAATGCTATGAATACAGAAAATAAACAAAAGCAATTTCCTTGAGTCTGATGCGTAATAATAATATTGTATAATGTCTATTATATTGAATACATATTCTATAGAGTACAAACAGTATTTGGAAACACTTTACTGTCATTGTTACAAATGTTACATGTAGTTACTATAGTAATAACAGTAAATTATGCATAGTTACATGCAACTAACCCTAAACCAAACCCTAATCTTACCCATATAGTTACTTAATATTAATCAGAACTTAAATGTATAATTACACTGTAACAAAGACACCTTAAAATAAAGTGTAACCCAGTATTTTTATTGTTACACTGGGAGTGTTTTCAGAAGAAAATTTGCAACTTGTCCTCTATATTCAAATTAATTTAACTGAATTTCCTGACGATGGTGAATAACCTATGTATGATTCGTCATTGTAACAGGAATGGCATTGTTTTATTCATCAAAATGATAACACGAGGGCAAAAGCAACGTTTTCTGTTTTTCTATTAGCTACAACATCACAAGTAAAAGGAAAAACTGTGTGCCAAGTATGCAATTTAAAAGGCGAGTTAGTGTTTATTTGAACAACATATTTTATATATGATTTTGGAGCCCAAACCTTTACAATATTTTTCTGTTCCTCCAATTCTCGAGGACGCAGTTTCTTCGGTTGGTTATATCTATTAATAACCATCGGAATTTAAAGATCTGATATTAAAAAGGCGATGTTGTGTCATTTTTTATGATAAGCTCAAATATCCTTATTTCGAGAGGACCTATTCCGTTTTATTTTTCGCAAGACTTTCGTTTATTTTGTTACAACAAGGTTAAGTTTAACATCATTTAATTGTATAACCTATTTGTTTATTACGCTGATAAGACACCAACGTTGGTGAAAGATATGTGACTAATCTGATATATGGGTCAAGAATAAAGATGTTCGAGATTATAAAAAGCAGAAATCTTGTAAAAAAAAAAAAACAAATAAAAATAATAAAAACATGTATACCTATACGTAAAAGAACTATAAGACTCGGGAATGGAAATAAATCATAGAAGAATTCATTTTTGTATGAATTTCTTTTTCATGTATTTTGGATAAAGTAATAGACCCTGCCAAATGAAACTTATTCAAATGATCGAAGACATTTAAAAAGTAGTCACACGACAAGTTCAATGTTTTGACTATGTGTTTTCCCTTTATTTACAGTGAGTGCCCAAGCATGCTGAGGAGGAGGAGGTGTGGCATTGTGCTAGACCTCCTTAAACTCAGATGTCTATGTTCCTGATTCAGAGCTCGGTTGGTGCGCTAAGAACAGAAACAGGCTGCCCTCACTGGGCGGATCAGACTTCTCACTCCAGCTGCGTGGACGGGACCACACATTTCGGAACTCCCCGAAAGAAAAGAAATCAATTTCGCTCGTATTTTGAGCATTCAAAGAGCGTGAATCAGTCAAAGTCTTCTCCGCGTATTTCAAAAGCGCACCACAAACGCGAGGATGTTTTTTTTAGATGATCGGCGCATCTAAAAATCTGAATGGACGTTTGTGCATCGGTGCTTCACAAGGACATCTGAATCCTCAATGTGACCTCAAGGTTTCTACAGGCTACCAGGAGGTTCGGAGAACATCTGCTACATTTAAACTATAATAATGCAACATCCTTTGGAGATTGGGGCGCACTACTACCCCCCGGATGTCCATCCAGACCAAAGGTCTCACAGGTACAGGAGTTTCATGATTGAAGAGATTCTTACAGACCATCCGGATCACAAGGTACCAAGTCCCACCGGAGACCTTTTAAAGTTTGGAGTACATGCCCTTTTGTCAGCCAGACCATACCACAACCACTTAGGTAAGAACCGTGACCTTTCAGTCAGACAATATTTTAAGATCCGGCGTGGGCAATCATTTAATATTAACCTTCTCTTAATACAGGGCATTCAAATTGCAGAACCTCTCTATTTGCCTACTCGGAGAGAAAAGACTTCATATTGTCTCTGCAGACCAATACAAAGCAAATCAGATATTTCAGACCGAATTATATGCAACGCAGTGGACCGAGCAGTTCAGGCCCAGTGCATGCAATGCGCGCTTTCTTTTTTGTTGAAAAACTCTTACTAACCACTGAAGAAGAAAAAAAAAAAAAAATCACTAAAATAGAACGTTTTTTTATTTATTTGCCACCTTAAACAGTGAAGTAAAATAAAAGTGGTGCCAAAGTTATAACATGCATTGATAAATTCACTGCACTTTGAATTTAATTACACAAATTGAGTAGAAACGACAAAGGTTACTGAGACAAATTAAATGGTTGGAAATAAAGATGTTTTTGTAATAAAAACATTTTTACAGTGATGCAACATGCAGCTAATTTCGAGGTTGACGCTGAAATATTCATAAGACTGTCAATTTTTAAAAGATTCCATCCCTTATGGCTGGAAAGATTTAAGCAGAAATTAACTCATTTAAATAAATATTTGTCTGTTTTGAAGCCTTTGAAACTGTTAATCAAGATTTCTACATAAATATCCTTATGAATTCAAAAGCGTACAGTTCAATTATCAGCTAAATCGATCAGGGAAAAATATAGCCTATATATAATGTCATTTATATAGACTGTATTATTTTATAGACATAGGCTATAAATCTGCACACAATATCCACTTTCACCTTTATGTATCCATCCAAACTTGACATGAAAATGCCAGAAAGTTTTAGTTCAGACCAAATGGTCATGGCTAACACATTTGTTTTATTTCCAGTCCTTAAAGCAGACCAGACCAGTATCCTGAAGTTTCCAGTTTCTCCTCTGTCCTGCTCACTCGGGGCGCCGCTGGGCTCTGCGCTTCTGTCCGGAGCTGCGGGACTGCAGGTGGGCTCTTCATCCCACCATCTCCCGCTGGACCTCCATCTTCGGGGTAAACTCGATCCTGGAGGTGATGCCGTGAGCAAGACTAAGAAAGGAAGGAGAAGTAGGACTGTGTTTACCGAACTACAGCTGATGGGCTTGGAAAAACGATTTGAGAAACAAAAATATCTCTCAACTCCTGACAGGTAAACACGCTTTAAATGCCAATTATTTTACGTATTTAAAACAAGGTCAATATTTTCCCACAACTGTATTAATTTTGTTGCGTACATGCAAAGCACATTTGGTCTGAGAAGTTGCTTAGTCGTCATCTCTTTTACAGAATAGACCTGGCAGAGTCTTTAGGCCTGAGTCAGCTTCAAGTCAAAACATGGTATCAAAACAGAAGAATGAAATGGAAAAAAATCGTAAGTTCTAATAATAGCTCTACAAATTATGTCATACCTGTGGAAATTTAAGCTGATGTGTATCGTTGTTGCTTTGAAGGTGTTGCAAGGAGGAGGACTAGAATCTCCAACCAAACCCAAGGGCCGTCCAAAAAAGAACTCCATCCCCAGCAGTGAGCAGCTGTCCGAGCAGGAGAGGACGCGAGAAGCGGACCGCTTATCCGACGGCGGAGCTTCTTCACTTTCTGATGCAAACCAAGAGGAATAAACGAGAACATCCCGATCCGTGCGAATACGTTTGTCTCCAGGACGCAGTCGGGCCTATAATCGGGCTCTTTGGATCATTGCGCACCGATGCCTTTATGATGGCACTTACAGAGACCTAACCACTTGGCCTGATTTTATACTATGTTTTGTCTGTTTGTTTGATTACGCCAACTTTTGCGGGCCTCGTAAAGTCATAGTGAACTTTTTTCCAGGGACCGGAACGGTGGTTAGTAGTGAATGGCCTTTCTCTCAGCATTGAAGGCTGTCATGGACTTTTTTTAAATCAGCATATATTGTGCTTTTTATGCTTTTCATTGGTATTTCAAAAATATTCAAAAAAATTAAAATGACAATTTTCCGAAGACAGTTTGACGTTGTGGCAATGTGACGTTCTTTCTTAAATATGGAACCACAAAAGATGGCAGCATGAAAGTCAATAATAACAAAAACAACAACAATAATAATAAATGTAAAAATCCTCGTTGCTGTTTTTCGTTTCATGTTGTGTCAAATTCTTCCTCCATATCTCTGAGGCACATCGAATGCGGGCTGTGTAATTTTATGCGGAATTGTTTACGGCCTAACTGAGCGCCATCACACCGCGCATTAAACTTCTTTTGGCGTGTTTACGCAGTAAAAGTAAATATGTGGTAACACAATATTTTCGAAGTGAGGTTATTTATTTTCACAGAAAGATCCTTTTAATCAAAGACACTGGCTGTGGTGCCAAGAAGAAGTGTCTGAAGTAAGCGATTTGCAGTGTGATGAATGTGTAGGCCTGTTCATTTTGAACCACAGTATTTGCAAAATGCTAAAATGATCTTATTCTGCTGATAACTTTGGAATTTGTCTATTCCACTCGAATCTCTTAAAGTAACACATTTTTTTTTACCGCCCAGGACCTTGATCTTGAAATAACCAGTAACACTTTTGTAATTAATTTTACTAATAAAATCAAAACCTAATGTTGACTAGCTGCAAAACTAAAGACATGAAATGATTGATAATTTGGGAAACTGTAGTCGGGTCTAACAAAACTCTCAGATTAAAGTCTTGAAGATTCAATTAAATATTTTATTATAAATACATTTTTATTTAAAAAACAAAACAATACATTTTTGTACCCAAAGAAATACGGAATAATATTATATATATAGGCTAATATTATTATATATATAGGCTATTTTGTCCAAAAGAGGGGCGGGGGGTGAAGTGATGCATTAGCAAGTAAAATACATAAGGTTGTTATTTGTTTCTCTGTCAGTAGTCTAAAATATATAGCCTAAACCATAAACTATACGATACATTTCTGTCGTTTTTATTCTAGAGGACACATATTTTTTATCAAAAACACACTCATCTCGTTATTTTAACATATCATTGCTGAAAGTAACGGGACAATGAACAAAAAACAGTTTGCTGAATTTCAGCATTTGATCAGTTTCATAATATATTTGGCTGAAAAATAAATTTGAGATGTAGTATTTTTAACAAGTCCATGTTCAATTTAATACACAAAGAAAAACACCAAGGACTATTTCTTTACACTTTTTTTAAACACCAAACTATATACCAAATATAATAGTTTAGTCTGAGGACGAAAGTGGAAAAAAATGACTGATACCCTGCCTGGAATAGAATATATAGCCTACTGTACCTTGTGCTTTGGTACAATTTATTTCACATGTTCCTTGTTTCATTTTACCAGTGAGAACTCCAGACAAGGCTATTAATTACAAATCATACATTAATGAAGTTATAATGATGCGCTGCAGTGCAAAAATTGTCTTGGTTAATTTGATCATTGGTTCGGTATAAATTCTGGAGACTGGAGTTTTAGTACCAGGACAGGATCATCATTCAAGAACACACATAAAACAACGATATTCATCAATAGCTCATATGTGGTTGCGCACAATAACAGGGTAAAAACATTAATTAAGCAGTTTTAGCCGCGTGCATGGCATGGGTTCATTTCACGCCGCAACCCAACCCAAAGTCACTATCCGCCTCTTCCGAAAAATCCTGTTTAAATTATATAGCCTATTTATTTTTAACCAAATATAACAGTATATGACAACGATATTATTTTAGGCATCTTCGAACACATTTTTAATGTGGCTACAGAATATTTACGTTTAGCGTATAATCAGTTGTTGTCAATTAAGATAAGGAACAATTATAATAGGCCTAAGTGTCAAAACGTGCGTCTAACTTTTAAAGTATCAAAGAAGGCTATAGTTTGCTACAACTTATTTATGACTCCATTCAGCACACACGCGTTTGCACTTGCTGCTGCGCCTGGAATTTCACTAATAAATCTAATTTCCTACAACATGTTTAACTGTATTTAAGTGCAAAATGAAATAACTTCTATTTGAAAGCCATATAGAAAAAGTTACATAAATTATGTACATAGTTACAGATATCAGATAACATGGTCACACTTTCTTCTCTGAGAGAGATTTATGAGGGTAGTAGATATGAGAAACCAGTTTTAGAATTGAGTTTTTTTTTTGTAAAATACACTTTCTAATTAAATAAATGGGGCTTTATTAAACATTAGATATTTTAAGTGTTTAGTTGTAGGCTTTATTGTAGTCATCTTACGTGAGGTCGTCCGGTGTTTTAGATGGAGTAATGTCTGTTCGCCTTGAAGCACATCGTGACTGGAGCTGTCAGATCCAAATGTGCTGAATTAAGGCCAAAACCCCTCCAGCGAGTGTGTCACCCAACATCAAAATACTGCCAAACACAGAAATTACATGTTATTTTATCTAAGCGATGAAAGTTATTAAACCTTACTGAGCACAGTAACAAAAATAAGTGTGCTATAGTATGACACGGGTAATGAAAATGTTATTTTAATATTTGTTGTGGTGCAAAAACAAAATCTAATTTTTGGAAATAAAGCAAAAAGATTAAAAACTATCATCAACTTTATGAAAACACTTTTTTTTTTTTAAATCAGATTTTTTTTATTGGTATTGATCAATACTGCTGCATTGATATATATATATTATATATATATATATAATGTATGAGAAACCAGTTTTAGAATTGGTGGTTTTTTTTTTAACATTTATACTCACACACACAATGTCTGCCATGGTACAGATTTAAATCGATACTGGTTTAATTTGGACCTGCTTTAGGAGGAAGAAGAGGATGATAATGATGATGATGAGGATGAGGAAGAGTGGAAGGTTCTCTTTTCACATTCCCTTTGTAAGGGTAACTTTATTTCTTTATTGAACAGTGATAATTATTGCACATCAAATATTTCTCATGAAATTGTATCTCTCTGTCTCTATAAGAGAAAGTTTAAGTTGCAGACTAATAAAATACAACTAACTAGAAATACGCCGGACATCTGAAGTGACTTTTCATTACTCAACTCAACCTTGATCAAATACAAAATTACATATCACCAAATATTATCACATAAAGCAGCATTCTAACATATGGAGGTCTTTCCATACAATACAATTATTTCCTTTTGGTGTTTAACTGGATTACATTGAAACAAAAGCTGTTGACTGAATCATCAGAGTGAATTTCTGCAAGTGACGCAGAAGACACTGTAACTTAGTGTTACAGACTGATGACAGACAGATAAAACAAATTTATTAGACCACATCTTATTTACACACGCAAAGCATGTAAAGAGACTAAAATGTCATGAAAACACAAATAAAAAATAACTAAGGTGGAGCGAGGTCTTTAGGATACATAACCACAGGATTATCATTTTAGTTTCAGAAGACACTAACCACTGCTAAGTGCACAATGACAACGATACAAGTTTTAGGAAATAAACCCTGCACAATCCCGTACAGCTCTTCCTTCCTAATGGGACATTTAATGTTATTTGCAGTCTTTCCAGGGTCATTAGCGTGGATTTCATCTGAACAAAAGAGATGGGTTTACAATGCAGGTGCTGAAATTTTGCTCCAAAGTATTTAGCTTGAGAGCTTGTGGAAAATAAATGCAGACATTGTCCTCTGGATTGAAGGGAATCCATTGTGGATGAAGTCATGGGCAGGAATGCCTAATGCACTCAAGTGAACAAAACCTCATCCCAGAAACAGACTTTCAGCCTGGACTTCATAAACTCCAAGTCTCTTCAATCAAGATCAAGATTTTAAAATGATCCCTCAAAGCCGAAAATATATTTCGCTCCATTGTGCGATCAGACAACCTCTTTTGGGGAGATCAAAATGCTTGAAAACACAAAATCCCCAACTCTCCATCAGCATGCATTATCTTTACTAGCGTTTTTGTTTTAAATGACTAACTGAGTATGCATATCTGAAGGCCCCAAACTCCCTATGTCTCGGTTAAACAGTTTAATCATTCGTCAGCATTCACCCATGTCATACTCGGGTCCTGTTGCAATCATTATGCATATTAAGAACAGGTGCACACGCACTTCTAGCAACAGCATGAAAGGCAACCAGTGATGACCGTGGCAACTTTCATTACCTGTAATCATGTGTTGTGAAGGGTAGCGTGTTTACGGGCTGCGCGATGCCAACTCCAGACGTTCAGCACACGGCTAAATGCTCCACATGTCTTTTCTTTCCTGTCTGGACCTCGTGAAGGCCGAGCGTTGGACGGCAATGACTTCCGACATAAATTACAATCAGCAGGAAGAGTCAGCTATGAGGAATCTGGTGATTTGGAACTTCCATGTGAGATGCAATTTAATCATTAAGTGGACTGTTGGGGTGGCATGTTCGTGTGCTGATGCAAGAAGCGAACTAAGATGAGTGGGGGTGGAGTGGTAGAGCCCAAATTTCTGAGATGGGTGTTTGTGGAGTCAAAAGGTGCGCACTTAAACAGAACTCAATTTAGGGGCCCACAGTTGAGCATCTGCCCAGCCACACACAGGAGAATTCTTCACGATTAAAGCCTCTCTGATTAATCTAACTTATGTGCCAAAACTGCACATGCTGCGTATGATCCCAATTACGCTGAAACTCGATTCAGCATGGAGTACCTCTACGGTTGCCCAGCTTCCCCCGTGTTTTCATAGGACTGTGTTTGACAGCATGCTATAATGTCACACTGTTCAAATTTTAAGTGATAACGTCAAATGTGTCAACGTACTTTGAACTACATCTACATTTATTTTATTGTAATGAAATGTTCACCTAAAAATTAAAAATTTCCTTCTTCTGTGGAAAACACACACGCACACACAAAATAAAAGATATTATGAAAAACGCTTTAGCTGTGTTTGTCTACATAATGAAAGTAGGGACCCAATTATTCCTTACAACTTGAACATGATCACTTTGTATGATGAACAGATCAAAATTTAAGCCTTTTTGCATGAAGTTTATGTCGCCGTATTAAGAGGCAGTCGCAATACATTTGTCATTTCATTGACTTCTGTTCATACAAATGGAAATGTGGGAGTCAGGAAACGCAAGCTCATGCGACTTTCTCTACATTGCAAAATTCAAATTTGTGAGCTTTGACCTGAAAATTTGTATTACATGAAAACATATGACTAATATAAGAAAGATACAAAATGGTGTGACAACTTGGGTAAATTAAAACTTTAAAGGGTTAGTTCACCCCAAAATAAAAATTCTGTCATTAATTACTCACCCTCATTTCGTTCCAAACCTGTAAGACCTTCATTCATCTTCGGAACACAAATTAAGATATTTTTGATCCCTCATAGACAGCAACACAATTACCACTTTCAAGGCACAGAAAGGTACTAAAGACATCGTTAAAATAATCCATGTGACTACAGTGGTTCAACCTTAATTTTATGAAGCAAAGAGAAAACTTTTGTGCGGGGGAAAAAAAAAAAATTTATTCAACAATTTCTTCTCTTCAGCGTGTGATGCTGATGCAGGAGTCGGCTAACACGGAAGCGCTGCACTGTGTTTACAATGTGAAAAGCTTTGGAGACTGACACGGAAGAGAAGAAATTGTTGAATAAAGTCGTTATTTTGGTTTGGTTTTTGCGCACAAAAAGTATTCTCTTTGCTTCATAAAATTAAGGTTGAACCACTGTAGTCACATGGACTATTTTAACAATGTCTTTAGTACCTTTCTGTGCCTTGAAAGTGGTAATTGCATTGCTGTCTATAGAAATCAGAAAGCTCTTGGATTTCATCAAAAATATCTTAATTTGTGTTCCGAAGAGGAACAAAGGTCTTACATGTTTGGAATGACATGAAGTAATGACAGAATTTAATTTTTGAGTGAATTAACCCTTTAAGCTGCAGGTTTGCAGAATTGCAGGAAAGTGGAGTAAATGGTATATTTTACATTTTGTATTTATTTTTATTATTATTATGTTGAATATATGTCATAATTTCCTGACTAATGTAGTGTACAAAAAATTTGTTCAAAGTATTTGTATCAAAGACTGCAGAATAACACAAGACGTGTCACTCGTATTGTTTTGAATGGGAGAAAGTGTAACGCGCAATATGACGGACTAAGTCCCGCCTTCTAAAGCCAAGAGCCAATCGCCGACTGGTAAAGTCATTGCGTCACTTCAGTGGCCGTTAGAATCACCGGTTTCTATAGAAACAGTCAGATGCGCGCCTCCGAAGAAACGCGCATTTAGTTCTGCGCATGCGCATTAGCTTGATCCAGCCTGAAAAAGATTTAGTTTTTATTTAGTAGTAGTTATATTAATAGTAGTTTTTTTGTCATGATTCGAGCGTTTAGAAACTAAATTTATGAGTCGGTTGTTGTTAGATTTCATTGGTGATTTCAAATATCAAATTTAATCGTAAGGTTGACGAACAGTTTTGGAGAATCTGATGTTTCCCCATTCAAAGAGATAGGAGCTGTATGATGCCCAGGATGCCCGAGAGGCGTTTCAAAGATGGCTGCCGAGTGAAATGACTTGTCTTAAAGGGACTTTGTTTGTATGCATGAGTTGATTAATGTTTTGATTTGATTTGAAGATTCATGTTAGTTTTATTTCCTTTTTGGACTTTTTGGGGTTCCATTGACTTCCAAAATTTGGACAAAAACAGCTAAAACATTCTTCAAAATATCTTCTTTTGTGTTTTACAAAATAAAAAAGCCATATGAAATCAGAATGACATGAGTGTGAGTAAATTACATCAGAAGTTTAATTTTGGCTAAACTACCTGAATGAATGAATGAATGAGGTATTTATATAGCGCATTTCCTATGTACGAATATACACCCAAAGAGCTTATCTATTTAAGATATACGATGCGTCCAAAATCACATACTGAGTAGGTACTACATCAGTTGCGTCGCTTCACCTCCATTCATAAATCCCCTCCTATGGCCTCATGGGATAGTAAAGTGTCCATCGAATGCGCATTTTGGAATCTCACCAAAAGTAGTACGTCATCTGGGTACTTTTCACCAACTGTTTTTCGAATACTACGTATTCAGACATACTACTCTGTTGGTGTACTGTTTTTCGCATACTATATAGTAGAGAAGTATTCGATTTCAGACCCAGCAATTGAGTTCAGGCATTCTCTGGGAATCGATCCCATGACTTTGACGTTGCTAGCGCTATGCTTTACTGTTTGAACTACTAGAAATACTAAGGATGCTATTGTTGCTGTTGGTTGTAGCCATGGCAATGTGCACCATGCTCACTGGCTGCATGCTAAAACACAAAAGTCCTATTCATTGAAAACGCATTGTGAAACATTTGCAAAATGTCTAAATAAATGCCTATTGCTACGCCACATTTATCAAAGCACATACTAAAAGACCATTTCTGAAGAACAGCGAGGCGATGACATTTTTACGAGAGAGGAAAATTCAAATATAGAGTGTATATGGTTTAAGGGTCTCTATGCCTCATTACTATACATGCACATTATGACCTATTCATTGGCTTGAACGCTGTGAGCTCCTGGGCGGCGCTGTTCAGATCTCACTTGCCGAGCTCAGCAAGCGAGGTGTGAATAAGGTCTCCACTGTTTCTGTGTTCTTACATGACCACGCCAGCGAGAGGGCACTTTCTCAGAGCCCAGCTTTAAAGTAAACACAATTTGTATGTGTCTCAAAGCTTAACAGCCATAGTTTGTAATTCCTAATGACCGAAATGTGCACGCTACTCCGCGTAATGCTAAAAAGCAGGCGTTATTGCGTCATTGTACAAACAGTACCAAAACACGTGTTGTCTTCGCCTCCGCTTTCGATCGGTTATTGTGCGAGTCACATATTATGCCGTCATTTTCATCTTGACCTATTCCGTCCACCGCAGCAGTTTCCCTGCAGTAAGTCAACAGAAAATATGTTTTGACATAGCATGAGTGAGGAGGAATCATTCTGGAAAATGAAAAAAGAGGGAGATCTAAAATTCATTAAAGGAAAAAGTAGTTCATTTCCCAGTCTTAATGAAACCCTATCAAAAGTAATACTTCTCCATGTAAGTGCTGAGACTTTCCTAAAGTGCAGCAAATGACTTCTCAAAGACATCAGACTAATGGGAGAAGGCATTAGAGCACATAAACAAGGACATCATTCCAGCTGTTCGGCTGCCAATTTGATGTTCCTTTTTTAGCCGTGACCCCCTTCCTGCCATTCCCAACCCTTCCATTTATCCTATGAGCACAGTTTGCAGGAAATGTCAACCCCCTGTGATTGATTTGAGATGGGCGATTCCCTGACTTCATGGTAGTATAAAGCAAGACAGCTGTTGGAAGAAATCAAATTCCAGCAGGAGCTGGAAAGACTTATTTTTTCCATCTCTTTAACTGAGCTATTGGCTCTGACCAGACGAGTAAATAAAAAACACGGCCGCAATGTGGCAGGAGGTGACCGAAGCGCTCATTATATAGCAATTATTGCACAAAAAATCTTTCCTCTCAAAATCCAACTTGAAAGTCAATCCCACTTTTTAAAGACTTTTCAGAAGACATGACAAGCAGTGAGGATATGCTTTTCTCTGGACCCACTTGTCTAGATTTTCTGTAACAAGTTCAAGACGTGCACACGGCATATAGCAGAAGGATCTGACCCAGTGTTCTTGTTTATGCCTTTCAGGGGGATCCTTGAATGCTGTTATTTTACACTCAGGCTTCAGGAACATCTTATACTATGGGGTGTTTTGAAGTAATGCATTTTATGTATTCTAAATCAACATTTCTAAGATTTTTCTTCCCAAAAGACTCAAACGGGAGGCTGTTATACAACCTTTTACATTCAAAACGGGAAAAAAACTGTTTATTTGACTGTCTATAATAGAAATTTGATTACATCAACTGAAATGACATCAATCTTTGATCTAAGACTGACTAAGAAATACATTGTACAAACATTTGCTTTTGTTTTCTCATTTCTCATTTGGAAGCTGGTCTGTAAAGACCATAGCTATGGATGTTGACTTTGCAGTCCGGACATTACACAGCTGGTCAATGACACTTCTGATCTGTTATAAACAGATAATTATCAAATTACATAATTTTGGCTGGTCAATCACACTTGAGTCCCTCAGTTGTCCCCAGTGTGAAAAGGTGGATCTGAGAATCATACAGTCACTGCTGGAAAGGGTTCAAATACGCAAAAGATGCTGGAAAACTGAAGAATCTGCAGGACCTGGAGGATTTTTCTGAAGAACAGAGCTCAGTTTAACTGCTCAGGACAAACAAGGCACTCATGAACAACCATCACAAAACAAAAAAATGGTCATTGATCATCCAGGTAACCACACAGTATTAAGAATCAAGGGTTCACAAACTTTTGAGCAGGTCGTTTTCAGCTATTTTTTTTTTTTTTTTTTTGTCTTGTGGACCATATGTGAACATTTTTTATGTAAAATATCTTACTCAGGACAGTACTAAATAAAAAATAATGCATATTGTATGATCTCTCTTATTTTGTTAAAATTATTCACATTTTCACAGATTCTGCAAGGGGTTCACACAAGCTTTCAAGCAGCACTATATATTTCTATGGGGTTTTATAATTAGGTTTTTCAATTTATGAGTAAAATAAAGCCTGTGGTAAACATAACTTGGCAAACTGTAAACTGCATAAACTGTCTTATCAAGTATTCAAAAATTTGCGTTTTCAGTATGGATGTGTATAATTTGCATTATAGAACAAAACATACTCGTTTGTTTTACTCATAAATTGAAAATCCCATTCTAAAACCCTATGAAAATCTTTAGGGAACCAGGGGCGAATTAGTCTTCCGGGTTTTGAAGTTACTTTTGCGTTACTTTTTCCGACATATTTAATTATTGCAGGTTTGCTTAATATTCTGAGTTTGCATTTCACCGTTTTATTCATTTTGAGGAATGCTGAATCTGTTTTTGTGCAAGTGAGATGAGTAAATGAATGCTAGAACTACAATAACCATCATGTTTACACAGCACATACAACACCTCTGCACTTACTCCTAATTTCTCTCAGCATGGGAACAGGAGAGGTACCAGTCAATGAATAGGAAAACAAAGTAACTTGCATTACGTATTTGAAAAAGTAACAGATATTTTTGTTGCATTATTTGTCACTTGGAAAAAGTAATCTGATTACGTAACTTGCATTACTTGTAATGCGTCAGCCCCAACACTGCGTCTTATCAATCAAAAAGGTAATGGTTTGATACAACCATTTTGTTTCCAGTCAGTCATATTAAAAAAAACAATGTGCCCTTCTTTCCGGATGTTGCATAAACCCAGCCAAACAGAAAGAAACTGGTGAGTCAACACTTATTGTATGCAGCATGCATCATACGGTCAGTGAGCAGACTGGACATTCATGGGAATGCGGTCTGAAGCTGAGACTAAGTGGAGTGTAACTGCTACAAGCTATATTAAGACTTTTTAAATCAATCAATCAATCACAGTCATATAATGACAGATGGACTCTGTACAAACACTCAAAACAATACAGTTTCACATAAGAGCCTCCAAACCAGGCTGCTCAGCATGCAGCAATGAATGGTCTGCACCACACTTCTTTTCACTTTCATCAATTTATAGCCCGAATATATTACTTATGATTTATGTCTTTGCCTGCCTTTAAAGGTCTGGATCTCATAATATATATTACTTAGCTTGCCCTGTTCCTGGTTTCTCAAACCACATAAACATTTTGCAGTAAGAAATGGTCATTGAGCAAAGTGTTATTTGAGTTTTTAGCATTCTAAATAAAGTACTCAGGGACGACGGGCAGCTGAATCAGTACATGCTGTGGGTCAGTATGTAACTCTGTGGTTGCGGTCGGCAGAACGGCAGTCATTAAGAGGTTGAAATAATGTAATATTGTTTCTCCCTGTTCTGCAGTTTCTTTTCAGAGATGTTATCGCACGTCTTTGAATGACTTCAGGACTTCCGGTCATTTTCGTTTAGTCAATGCTACGTAATCGTAATGGTCTGGAAAATAGTAGCAAGCCAGTCTCACTCTGTTGTTTTTTGTCACTGTTTATGTTTTAAGATGATGGATAGTTTAAGTTGGGAATAGAAAGTCTTTAACATTGTAATCACTCCTTTTTTTTCTCTGCAATACGTGTACACAACAATCAGGGGATAAAAATGTGGGTTACAAGTCCATTGTGTTAGACATAGGAAAGTATTATAATTTTTTTTTTTTTTTTTTTTGGATCCAGATGGGCTGCATTTGTACAGAATACAATGGGGACATTGCATCATTGACCAAATTGGATTTTACTTGCATCAGAGATAAATTTAGTCTATACTGAATATATTTTAAAATGTCATTTATTCATGTGATGGCAATGCTGAATTTGCTGCATCATTACTCCAGTCTTCAGTGTCACATGATCCTTCAGAAATCACTCTAATATGCTTATACTATCATTGTTGAAAACAGTTGTGCTGCTTCATATTTTTGTGTAAAAGCATACATTTTTTCAGGATTCTTTCATGAATAGAATCTTTTGTAATATTATAAATGTTTTTACTGTCACTTTTGATCAATTTAATGTGTTTTGTCACTGTTTTAAGATGAAAGATGTTTTGAATAGAAAGTCTTTAACACTGCAATCAGTCTTTTTTTTCCCTGGAATATGTGAACACAACAATCAGGGGGGAAAAAAATGGTCCATTGTGCTAGACGTGGGAATGAAATATATAGAAATACAATATACAAAGGACACAGCATCATTGAACAAATTGGATTTCCCTAGCATCAGTGCATGTTAGTCTTTAATGCGACTGAAATACCAAAAAAAAAAAAAAAAACTCTTCTTATTACAGCCTGATTAGCAAAAAGTAGACTTGCAGTATATATGCTAATCATAATGTAGTCAATCCTTCTTATTGAGTCACATTCAAACAGCTGTGAGATCTGGCTAATGTTAGCCAAGCCAACAGCTGACTAATTCTGTGAAATAAAATAACGTTCAAATTAATTTATATAATTTGCAAAGGCGTATTAATGTTTATGGAATTATCAGTGCAGCCAAATATTACCGACTGAAACTGCTAATGGCTAACGAAACCCTTTTTCTTTCTCTCTCTCTTACACACACACACACACACACGTTCAGTTGTGACTGATGAATATTACTCCATCAAGCAGAATGAAACAACGCCAAGCGACCGAACCAATCAATCTGTCGGTTAGAATGATCAAGATTGTTTATATGACGCTGCAATGGACAAATACAGCCAGTAAGACACAGTTTACACCCATAAACAGCTGTTTTGCATCAGGTACGTGGTTTAGTCGGCCGTTAAGGGCGTCTTAAATGACCCCAATCAAGGAATGACAGAATATTTGCCAAAAAAAAAGCCGCTTTTGGTTATTGAAACCTCAATTTTTAACTCCTACGTTTTCCGTGAAACTTTACAGTGCACGCCGTGTTTTGCAGGAAGGATGAATGAGAGCGATTCCAAGGAAAATACCAAACAAGCTTTCAAGTGTGAGTCAAAAATGGAAAAAAGTTGTAGAGACAGCAAAGGCGATTTTTTAAAGCCCACCCAGTCCATACTCTTACATTCATCCTTTTAGGACTCATTCAGTGATGGCTAATTGGGTATTAATGTGCCAAAAAAATCTAAACGAAATAACACAGGATTTGCCAAGAAAATCTAAGAGGAACACGTCTCGAGATTCAGCATGGAGAGCCGCACTGGAGCTGGCAAGAGATTTATGACATGTTAACGCGGTCGACGACAAGGCAGTCCGCGCCAAGGCATCCCGCCGCGTGTGCATTAAGGAGCCGGGTCTCTTAAACATGCTGATCAAAATATTAATGCTAAGAGTAAACACAGGCTCTTTATCTGACAGTGATTTACATTACAAAGACCTTAATCCAAGAGCAAGCCAGTGCTTCCCTCATTAGCTGCAACCTTTACCTCACACTTCTCTGCAACGTTCACAGGTGGATGCACTACTCTGGGTGACTGTTGTGTTTATGTTATCTTTTCATAAGCTCCGCAAGAAATTTGTCAAACTGCATCATTGTTTAACTATGTGCCAGTCAAACGCAGGCGTGCCAGATGGTTGCCTCTCCCCCAACCTTGCCCTTGGCGGTTTCAGTCATACCGAATTTCAAGAGTGAAGTCGGGTCCACTGACTTGCTTTTTCACACACTTTTTTCATTTGCTTCTGCCAGGGTCTGCACATGGAAAGGTGTAACGGCATTCACCGAAGCTGACAGGACGACTAATCTAAAATGGACAGATGGAAAAAAGCTCTCAAGTAGATGCACATAAGTTATGACTGTTAAAAAAGCATAATTGCTGAATTGTTTAACATAGCATTTTCTCATAGGGGTCCAGAGTTATGGAAACTGTTAATGACATATTGTACTGAAACTGAGACCATGGAAAAGTCAGACAAATTTGTCACCATTTCATTATGAAACATGGAGGACCTACCGCAGATGCATGTACTTTCTGAAGGGTTTCACTAAAAGGTGTTACAGGGTTAGTTCACCCAAAAATTAAAATTCTGTCATTTATTACTCACCCTCATGTCGTTCCACACCCGTAAGACCTTCATTAATCTTCGGAACTCAAATTAAGATATTCTGATGAAATCCGGTGGCTCAGCGAGGCCTCCATAGACAGCAATGCCATTGAAAATCTCAAGATTCATAAAGGTACTAAAAATATATTTGAAACATTCATCTGAGTACAGTTCTACTGTAATTTTATAAAGCAACGAGAATACTTTTTGTGCGCAAAAAACAAACAAAAAAACACAAAATAACGACTTTTCAACAATATATAGTGATGGGCCGATTTCAAAACACTGCTTCGGAGCTTTACGAATCGAATCAGGGATTCGATGCGCCAAAGTCACTTGATTTCAGCAGTTTAGCCGTTTGATAGGAGATTCAAATCACTGAGTCGATTTGTAAAGCTCCAAAGCAGTTTTTTTAAATCAGCCCATCACTATTGTTGAAAAGTCGTTATTTTGTTTTTTTGGCGCACAAAAAATATTCTTGTCGCTTTATAATATTAAGGTCGAACCACTGAACTCACATGAACTGATTTAAATATGTTATTAGTACCTTTATGGATCTTGAGATTTTCAATGGCATTGCTGTCTAGGCCTCACTGAGCCATCAGATTTCTATAAAATATCATAATTTGTGTTCCGAAGATGAACGAAGGTCTTACGGGTGTGGAACGACATAAGGGTGATTAATAAATGACATTATTTTCATTTTTGTGTGAACTAAACCCTTTAACTTAATGCAGCTAAGAAGAAATTCAGAGTATAAACTCTAAAAATTAATTCAGGGGACCATAAATAAATGCATGGTTGCAAGTTAAAATTTCTAATGTTTTAAATAAACCTTTTAACCTATTATTTTGTAGAGTTCTGTTGACATAATAATGTTGATCATTACATCAACTTAATATTTTTCTGTAATTTAAACTCAAATTTCTGCGTTAACTGCCTTTTTTTAAAAATTGGGCTGTAGTAACTTAATGAAATTGTCTTGATAACTTCGGAAGTTAGGCAGTGGATTTCTTGTTCCCAGCATGCGTTGCATAGGACTGGATAAGGAGAATAAATGTTGAAATTAAGTGTTAATTTATTTGTTTTTAGTGAAGGGAAAGACTTGTTAGTGTTTAATGCTGTTATGTTTGACATTTAAAAGTTTCTGTATTGTTGAAGTTTTTGTGGTTACCATTGTGCTGAAGAGAAGATAAATGAGGGTAAACACTACACTGACTCTGTAAGCAATGACTGTGCTAATGCCAGTGACAATATCTTACTTTTTTCATTAAATATATATGTTAAATTAGTTATGTCGGCATGTGCTACAATAGCTGTTGATTTGAAATGAAATACATAAGATTAATAGGTTCCAGGGCTACAACTCTGGTAGGAACGACTTAATTTTTTTGAGTAAACTTAAAAAGTTCCTCTAACTCACTATAGCTTGTTGGTTGAACATAAATTTACTCAAAGTTGAAAAAAAAATGTTATACAAAATGTTGCATTAATTCATTTTTGTTGAGCCAACCCATTACTTTTTAGAGTGTAGACGTTATTGTTTAGTAGGGTTTGTAGGAATAAAAGAGGGAAACTGACATAAAAACTCTGCACCTGGAATGGATGCACTTTTACAGAGAGGCGTTTTTCCAGATGAGGGTAGAAGTCAAGAATGTGTTAATGTGTTTAAGACAATCAACTAAAGATTAAGCCTAATAGCAATTGCAGATCTTTGTTTTGACAAGTGGAAAAAAGCAGCCAAAATACTATTTAGCAGATGAGTATTTTTTTACTAGATGGTGGATGAGCTTTGAATCAATTTAGCTAGCTAATGTTTGATTCTTTTTTTCCCCTTCTTTTTTGAGTGGGTCTTTCACCTTGTGCTAGTCAAAATGTTACAAATGAGGTCTTCGCTGATCCATTTTCAGGGTGTGTTGGCCACGAACACGGGCCGTGGCTGGATGTCATGAGTGAAGGTCCAGATGGTCCTATCAGTGTCTCTGCTTCAAATCTAAACAGGTTGACATTTTGCAGGTGCTGGAAAACACTGGGATCAAGCGCAACTTCCTCCACGGTTTATAAAAGGAGACAAAGGTCAAGGCCTCCCAACACTACGTCTGATCAGTCCCATCATTCTCTGTAAGTTCTCTGAGCACGGCATGATACTAAGGACCCGATGCTTGATAATGTGCAGTTGCGGTGAGAGACTGTGATTGATCATTGACTTGAAAGGACTTTTGTATATAATTCCACTCCTCACTTCAACATGGCTGGGTGTTTTTCTTTTCTTTTTTTTCCCTTAAGAGAAGGCAGTGCCTTGCAGCAAGAAAAAAAGAGAATAATCAGTACAAAAACAAACCAAAAAGAGAGAAATATAACAGAATTAAAAAAAAAAAACAAATATTAATGTATAAAAACAACTATTATGACATATGAGATTAAACAGTGTGAGTAAAGTCACATGAGAGGAGACAGTGTCTTGAAAGTCCATAAGATAAAGACTCTTTTGCTCACCAAGGCTGCATTTATTTGATCAAAAATACAGTATAAACAGTAATATTCTGAAATATTATTACAATTTAAAATAAATGTTTTCAATTTGAATATATTTTAAAATGTAATTTATTCCTGTGATGGTAAAGCTGAATTTACTCCAGTTTTCAGTGTCACATGATCCTTCCGAAATCATTCTAATATGCTGATTTGGTGCTCAACAAACATTTTTTTTTTTTTTTTTTTAATTTTTATTAATGATGAAAACTGTTATGCTGCTTAATATTTTTGGGGAAACTGTGTTTTTCAGGATTATTTAATGAACAGAATGTTCTTTTAAAAAGCTTTTATTTCAAACAGTTTTCTCTCTCAGTTTTGATGAAAAGTTATATATATATATATATATATTAATTATATAGGTTGCTTGCTGATAAGTCTCTAATCCAGTAATCTTTACATCAAATGGAACCGGACCATGAATTTACCTGAACTAAAAGAAACCCAAATACAGAGAAGGGCCTTTGCCTCTTCACTTCTAAAGTCCCCCATCCAGCCCTGATGCAGCCCCTCCTTTCAAAGGTACAGAGGTGAAGTAACAGCAATTGCATGCGCTGGAGTGCTGAAAGGCTCAACCTCTGCGCCCTTCTTCTGTCACGCTGAAATTAATAACCGTTGATTTGTATTTAATGCTCAATTTCCTCTCTATTATTACAGGCAGTGTAGCGATGGGCTTGGTTTGAGACAGAGTTCACATGACAGCCTTTCTCTTTTTCCTCTCCCTCTCTCTTTTTCTCCCACTCTCGCTCTTTTTCTGCAGAATGCCAAATGGCTTGCACAAATGTTGCACGCATGTCAAACAACATCTCATTACGGAGTTACTTTTGGGGCTGTTAGTGCGTGCATGGAAAAATGGGAGAGTGTGTTTTGGGTTTAGTGTTCAAACTTTAAAACAGGAATGAAATATGTCCCTTACACTGCTCAAAATATACTTATGACGTTGGGTTGAGAGAAGTGTGAATATTTTGGATGATATCTTAGGCTTTGCGCCCACAGTGAAGGGGAAGTCGTGGGCATTGTGTCTCAGGTCAACAAAACAAAGAGAATCATTACAAGAGTCATTACAAATGCTGACTGAAATACAAAGCGACATTGTTTTATGGAGATAAATGCCCTAATTTTTCTTCGGATGTTCTCAGAGTTAATGTTTATTCAAATTGGGTGAAACATCACACCTCAAACTATTAAAGGGTCATTCAAGTTTTGTTCTGCATCATATACTTTAGTTGGATTTTTATGGTGTCATTTGTCAAACTTCGTACCTTTCAGTAACACATTTGTCAAAATTTATCAAAGTCAAACTGAAAAAAAAAAAAAATTCCAAACACATGAAGTTTCACTACTCGCTCTAAAGAAAATAGGGAGAAATGACACATTGTTTAATCAGGCGTAACATATTAAAGTGGTGTTGACTGTGATACAGTATTAAAAAAAGCACTGACAATTTGGAAATCCCCAGATGTCTTCTTTTAGTCTTTACAAAGATTCAAATTGATTTTATTTTATTTTTTTGTAATTGTAAACTACAATTGAATGTCTTGCATAAATCAACTTTGATTATTGTCTTGTCATACTAATGGTTTAATAGATAGCATTCATAAGATTATTCACAAGTTCATTTTATTCTCTGAGTAATCAATGACTCAGGGATTTATAAGACAAGCAGAGCATGAGAAACCAGTCATGATTTGTAGTCAATATTTTAAACTGGGTTAAGGGTTAAGTGATGAGCTGCCATCATTTGCCATTGTTAAGACATGTAACCTGTGGTTGCTTCTACAGTGGATTGAACTTTTGCATTCCCTTGAGAAACTTTGCATCGCTCACAAAACTTTTGTGTTCTTTGCTAGCGAAAGCAAAGTTTCTCAGGGGAATGCAAACATTTTGCAAGATCTATGAATAAATCTATGACTGGGTTTGGACAGTAGCTACTTGCTTTTTAGGCAAAACGATGAATAATGCAATCTGAAGCTGGTATTGCATCATCATTGCATGATATAAATTGCATCATGTTATTCCAAGAATCATGGATGATGGAATCATAATGTGAGTTTAGTTCCAACCATGCTCCAACACACATACGTGTAGTTTTCAAATAAGCCTGAAGTACTTGATGAGCTGGATCAGGTGTGTTTAATACATGTTGAAGAATGGATTAAATATTGTGCAATTTACATATGAGAGAGATGATGGAAAAAAACACACACAGAGCAGCAGCTTTCATTTTTGCTCTGATAGCCTCAATATTACGCCGAACGCTGTGAGTGCATGTTAGAAATCAGGAATTGTGAGAGAACATTGTGCTTGGTACATTTTTCAAGACCAAATGTCCTTCAAAACAAACTTGGGTCTTCAGCTGATAAAGTTTAAATCCTGTGTGGCTAGTTCATAATAAATTTGATGTATATAACCCTTTTGTGGCTTATTAAAGTGTTACATAAAAAGGACAACTGACAGGTACTGTCCACACAATATAGAAGTAAAATATAAAAATGTAAACATCTTGGAAGCAGTAGCCAATCAGGTGTTTTAGTTGTCATATTTGAATTCAGCACATCAAATGCATAATAAATAGCACATTTTATCTCTGAAGCATATGACTTCTAAAAAATTTTAGACCAGTGCAATAATTATTATTGTTTTAGAGTAAATTGTCAGATTTACTAATGTTTAATTTTTAATAATGCTTAATTATGCATTAATTTATAAATTTTTTTGTAATGTAAAAAATATTTACATGGTGTATTTCCACTGTATGTCATTTCCATTGGAGATTTAAAGGTGCCCTAGAATCAAAATTTGAATTTACCTCGGCATAGTTAAATAACAAGAGTTCAGTACATTATATAAATCTCATTTGTTTAAAAGACTTCCGGAAAATGTCAACATAACACCAACTGTTACTTAACAGTCGGGATCATTATGCATGACCCCAATATTTGCATATATGCCAGCCCATGTTCAAGGCATTAGACAAGGAAAGGCATTATTAACGTCTGGATCTGTGCACAGACAAGGTAAGCCAGCAAGAACATCAGCGAAAAATGGCAGATGGAGCGATGATCCATGATAGCATGATATTTTTAGTGATATTTGTAAATTGTCTTTCTAAATGTTTCATTAGCATGTTGCTAATGTACTGTTAAATGTGGTTAAAGTTACCATCGTTTCTTACTGTATTCAGGGACAAGAGCCGTCACTATTTTCATTTTTAAACACTTGCAGTCTGTATAATTCATAAACACAACTTCATTCTTTATAAATCTCTCCAACAGTGTAGCATTAGCCTTTAGCCACGGAGCACAGCCTCAAACTCATTCAGAATCAAACGTAAACATCAAACTTTACTTTACTCACATAATTCGAAGCATGCATACAGCTTGCATGACGAACATCTTGTAAAGATCCATTTGAGGGTTATATTAGCTGTGTGAACTTTGTAAATGCACTGTAATATAGTCGAGAGCTCGTGTGGCAGGGAGCAGGTGAATTAAAGGGGCGGCGCACTGCCAAAATCAGTGTATAGTTAATGATGCCCCAAAATAGGCAGTTAAAAAAATTAATTAAAAAAAATCTATGGGGTATTTTGAGCTGAAACTTCACAGACACATTCAGGAGACACCTTAGACTTATATTACTTCTTGTGAAAAAACATTCTTGGGCACCTTTAAACTAAATGAGCCACACCATGTCAAAAAAAAAAAAAAAAAAAAAAACCTGACTCTGTTACTTGCTGTTTAAACACATATCTTCACACTTACATCACACCCTAAATTTCAAGCTATTGTAAGTAATTCATGAGTGTGAAAAGACAAACTTTACGCCCCAGTCATCTTTTTGTAGCACACTGCAAGCACTGATAAACATTATGAATAGCATGAACTGAAGTGGCAAATGATATTAGAGTTGCCATTCATAGGCATCAGTGTCTGATGCTTTCCTTTCTCTCAGCCTCCAAAACCCATATGCCCTCTTCCTCAACTCCTGCCCTGACTTTAACAGCATAATTAAATTCTCCCAACTGCACTGCCTTTCTTTTTATTCCCTGTACCTGTTAACACCTGACACATTACGGCAATTCCCAACTGTCACTATTATTCTCTCATCTTGTAACCTGGCTGTTTCAATTACGCCACAAACAAATGGTTTGTTTGTCTTTCATTAACATCAGATCAGTCATCTAGCCATGGTTTGCCCATAAACCGAGGCACTAAAGCATGTTCCATCTTATCCTTTCCTGTTTGAGGAAATTTCTCTGTGGCATTCCAGAGTGACAGGCCCTGGGACGCAGATTGGGACTTTTCATTATTCCTCTTGTCAGGTTCCCCACCTGTGGCAGTCACAACACATTCTATCCTCCCTCCATCTCCCTGACAAAACGCTCCCTCTTGTTTTGACAGATGATCCTCAAAACAGCTGCTGCGAGCGAACGAGTTAACATCAGCGAGGAAGAAAAACAGACAAGCAAAAGCCATCTCATAAAGACTGTTGAAAAACTGACTGGCACAGTTATAGCATAATCCATTAAGAGCTCCAAAACAAAAGGTGATGCAAGTCAGTTTGTCAACGAGTGTCTAAATGGCTTGTGGTGAACAGTGATGTAATTGTATAAGCTGGAGAGTACGTGTGAGTGATAGACCTATGCCTTGACTTGTAGTTCTGGAAAAGCAGCTTGGATTGAGAAATACATAATTTATTGCATACAAAAACAAAAAATAATGAAAATCTGTGCAAACACTATGGTAATGCTACCATCTGTTCATTTTTGATTAATGCAAATGTGTGTGTGTGTGTGTGTGTGTGTTTAATTGAAGTACCAAATTGCTAAAACTAAAACTGGAATAAAATGGAAATCAATGGAAGCTAAATATTAAAAAAGAGAAATACTATAAAAAAATGACAAAAGCAAATAACAAAATTACTAAAACCTCACCTAAAAATAAAATTAAATCTGAAAACACAAAAATAAAATAAAAATGCTGTAATAGCATACAAACAATGCTATAACAACACTGCAGTCAAGCTAGCCAGTTAAAAAAGAAGACATTTGGGGATGGATATTTTTTAAAATATACAACAAAATCAAATGATTTTTGCAAATCAATAGCTACTGGCACAAAACAATAGGGCAAAATAAGGGTGAAAGGGATACATTTACAGTAAATACACTCAAATGAACAAAAATAAAAAATCAAAACACTGCAATAAAGCATTTGTTCATTTAAATGTTTACTATTTCTGATTTAAATGACTCTCCGAATGAACTCATTCCCAAAGCTACAAATGAAAGAGAAAGTGGACATTTTAGGAGAGCTTGTGATTATTGCCTCAGTTTGCTCCAGTTGCAAAACTATGCATGCAATACAATAACAAAAAAAAAAAAAAAAAAAAAAAACAGCAATGCAGCAGACTTATGCTACAGTTTTGGAAAGAGTAGCAAGTTACTGGAAAAACTATGCTATTTTAAAAAGAGTTGAGCTATTGTTTCATTACTGAAAATAAATAGTGTAGTTAGAAGCATCGCTACTTTTAGTTAGTTACTCCCCGACGTCGGCGGTGTGTGCATTGTGAACTGTATGATGACTCTAATTGCAGGGATATTGCAATTGTACAAGACATCTGGAGAGGGCATTATGCAACAAAGCTGCTTCCTGCCCAAGAGTACAGGAGCTTTTCTAAATTGAAGCATATACTTGACAGGATATCATGCGGCAAATGACAGTACTTTCCTAAATGATGTGTTCCATTACATAGTGATGGGGCTAAACGCCTCTTGGCATATAAGAGTGTCGTGTGAGAGTTATTTTAAAAACTGCACTAATAGCTGTTCTTGCCTTTGATAGCTGTTGGGCAAATGCCAGTGTCATTTCAAGTCTCTTGAGTTTCTCAAATTTGATGATTGGTTTCCTTTTACACAACCTAAGTCATAACCTGCATGTGTCAGATTAAGGTTAACCAGGAAATGGAATAAAAATTACAAAAAGGTTTTTGGTAAAGCTGCACTCAGTAATTATCTCCTCCTTGCATCATTTATGAAGAAATTGTTAGTATATTTGAAAAACATTCTGAAATGATAGATGTACACTAAAATGAGATGATAAGTATGTACTGTATTAATAATACTGTTTTACTGGCCAAATAAAAGCTAGCCTACTACTGAGGCTACTTTTATTTCACATGAGGTGGGTGGCCTCATGGGGGCAGCCATTTTGAAATCACAAGACCAGGCAAATACTAAATGCATTTTGATACATTTCTTTAAAAAGTGCATAACTGAAACTGTTAGCTTTAGCACGATACTGTATACACGTCGCTGCGTCAGCAGCCTAAAATGATTATCAGATCGACTACTGTAACATAAACAAAGCATTACTGACTGCACCTTTAAATATCATAAAATAAGTATGCTAAATGCACAGCTTTAAACAGATCCAATAACATTTCACTGTATTTCAGCTGGTCTGTCAAATCTAAGAATCTCTTAAGTCCTTAAGGCTCTGAAGAGCCACTTCATGTTTGTTTAGCCGCACAGACACAATGTCGAGATTCATAGGGGCTCATAAAGAGGGTGAACTGCAGAGCCATGGAGAGCAACTTTTGAAGGTCATCAGTCACACGCAAAACGTACCAAGCACAAAAATAAGTAATCCAAGCCAAAAGCGACTCTGCAATCAAAGCATGCCAACTATCGCCATCTAATTTGCGCAAAATACAAACCATGGGCATGTTTTAGGGGTGTTTTCAGTTGAGACGAGCCTGATGAATCTATCAAAACAAATGCAACCACTCCTTCATTAGTTGAGGTCTCTGGCATAGTGTTGTTTGAGCAGAGTGGTTACTAGGGTACATTGAGCTTTGTTGCTTGAGTGACGTGACCTTTTGTTGGCCCTCTCTCACAGAGGATACAGTGATTAAGTAATCACCTGTGTACACAACCTTTCCTCACCTTTCCTTCCAGGCACTCTGTCAGAGCTGAAGGGATGACACAGCCTGCTTTCACACACCCCCTCGGCCTTCTCCATAGGAAACGGATTAACACCACCGACGATTGCTGATGGCAAAAATGTCTTTAGTGCTTTCAGGCAGAGTGCAAGACTGATCATTTCACAATCGTGCGTGCAGGAAATGGTGAAGAGTTAAGCTTTTAATGCACCCCGGTACATCATTCCGATTAAAATAAATGCCTTACTGTACTTTAGTGCTGCACTGTTTGTCTTGTGTGCAATGGGTAATGAAATATCCACATTTAAGTAAATTACATGTATTTAGCTGTTTTGTGTGTGTTTAGAAGGCTAGACATAAGGAAATATCAGATTTATGATTGGCCCTAAAATATGTAAAAATTATTAATTTACACTAACTGTCAAAACTAGACCAACTACCTTTTTTTATTATTACTATTTCCCACATTTTAGAATTATAAAGTCATCAAAACTATGAAATATCTCAAAAGAAGGTATGTGAAGTATGTAGCAAACCACATTTTAGCAGTTTTAAGGCTTCCTAGACACTTTTTGGAGGTTTTTCCTTCACTTTCTAGTCCAATTTATCTTCAAAAGTTTGGGGTGAGTACGATTTTTAATGTTTTTGAAAAAAAAAGTCCCTTATGTTCATCAAGGCATTTAGTGGATAAAAAAAATCTTTTTTTTTTCTATTTGAATTATTATTTTTTTAAGTATTTTTTGTGATGATAAATCTGAATTTTCAGCATCATTACTCCAGTCGTCAGTGTCACATGATCCTTCAGAAATCATTCTAATATGCTGATTGGTGCTCAAAAAACACTTATTTTTTATAATGTTTCCCAGTATTTTTCTGGGGACAATGATACATTTTTGATTCTTTGATAACAAAGAAGATTCAAAAGAACAGTATTTATTTGAAATACAAATCTTATACATTATAAAAGTCTTTTATAAAAGTATAAAAGTCTTTTGTATAAAAGTATTTTATAAAATAAATACTCTTACTGACCTCAAACTTTTAAACAGAAGTGTGTATATATATATTATACACAAAAGTCATTTCATACATTTTAGCTAGAAACAATTCTCTCTTTCTCATTTTTTGTTTTGTTTTTGGTGACCATTTTAGTCACAAAAAGGCATTATTTTTGTGACCAAAATCCACAGAACATACTGTACATCACGTTAGAAAAAGGAATACTTTCCTTTGGGAAAAAAAAAATGGTACTGAGGACATATTTTCCAATTATTAGGTAATTTACTGTGCCCAGCTTATTTTTTTACTCCATGTCCATTTGGCAGTAAAAACAGTCATTAGGCCAACAGTAACTGACGTGTCCTTGTCAAGGTTACAAACATTATTTGAACTGCGGTGTCTAGGGAGGTCATTACAGTCATGCTCATTTAATTGTGGGCTTTGTATGTCACTTTTTGCACACTGTAAATCCAACATTACCAGCTTACTCAAACTCGCTCTATTACGTCGAATTTAAAACCATTTAAGTCAGTTTTTCAATATGCCACGTGCAATTAGACCATTCGACAGATCCAACTGTGTGACTGGCTTCGTCTACCGTTCGTGTCACGGGCCATTTTTTTTACGATTATCCCAAAAATAAAGCAAAACGTAGGTCTAATAAAAGTCCATCTGTAACTCCTGTGTGTTGGACCGAGACTCTTTTAATTTCAACAAGCGCTTTGATGGATGCTGGTTTGAATTTCTTTAACACAGGAAATTAGCTTTCGTTGTCGTTGCATCAGTTGAAAAGTCACTATTGTGTTGTCTCCAGCCCAAAAGAAAACATTATCACAGTGCGCTTGCTGGTTCACCTTTACAGCACCTCTAACTGCTACCTCACCACCTCCCAACGAGCTGCCAAACTAATACAAAGAGCGCAGCGGTTCGACAGGTCTGCCTCTGTAGCCTGATACGGCACAGGCTTGTCCGAGCTCTCCCAATTGATTCAGTGGCACGCTCCTTGTTTAAAAAAGAGCGAGACGTTGGGGGGGTAAGAAGACTTTTAGTTCATTCATTAATCACAGAAGTAAACAGCCCATCCAGTGACACCTGGTGAGGTTAATGCTCGGGACCCTGGAGTAATCACCACCTCCCCCACGCACTGACTCACTGAGCCACTCACATGAAAGCTTGTGATTATAGAGGAAATGGGAATTAGCAGAAACATTTCGGAAAGGCAGTCTCCAGTCCGTTTGGTAGCGAAGGATGGATCGGCGGGAAAAACGGAGAGGCTGTGGGCTGATTGGAGCCTTCCCTTGAGGGAGCCGAGCGGGGAGAGGCAGGGGGCCAAAGGTCGAGCCTACACCAAATTAGTAGTGTCTGTTATTCGAAACCAAAATAAAGCAGGAGCAGAAGTAAGCGATTTCCCCCCCTCCGATGCTGGAGTGCTTTCTGGGCTCTTTCTTGAAAATTACCGAGAGGCCACATCGCAATTAGTGGTTTGTTTCTTTTAGACTGAAATATGGCCATAATTCATAGCTTTCAAATCATTTCATTGGAAAGATGTATTGGCTAGTCGGACTGAAGAAGTAATTGTAACACATGATATGGCAATTTGTTACCCAGGCAGCAAGTACACAAGGTATTTGCATAGCGTTGCATTAAACGTGGGAGAGCATATAATTCGTTTCCAGTATGGCGTGTAACAGAAAACTGACTGCGAAAGTTATTACACCTCTTTCATTAAAGAAGTATGAGGCACTAAACTTTGCTATACAGCTTGGCTTGTAATGGCTCCAGTTAGTGTCTCAAGTGTCAAAATATGCTTGAGCGTACAGTACATTTCCAGGTTTTTTCCTGTACCTAACACAACGTGACTGCCGGCCAGCTGAAAGCCAAGGTCGCTCGATATTTTGCTCGAATATACAAACACGATCCGCTGTTTAGAGCCCGTTTAGGACATCGACCATGAAAAATTACTCTCATGTGCGACTGATAAATGTTCAAATGAACGCCATGCCATAGGGCTTTGTTTAACTGAGATTTTAAGGGCTAATCCATTTGACATGAATCATTAAGTTCTCTATGCAATAATTACAGTGTCCACATAAGGTTCCAAAAGTGTGTTTCGATTCATAACAGCCTTGTCTTTCCCAGAATGTTGCCTTCATGAGCTTTTGCCAATGAGAAACCAGAGCATCAGCTTTCCAAATCATGAATAAGAATTCCTGCTCCAACGCTGCCTGTTGCTCATTACGGATTGTAGTATAACTTGGGTATCAAATACAGAGCATGTTTCCATCTCTATTACATAATGACCTTTACTTTTAGAGCAATCAATCCATTAGTAAACAATTTAAAATTTTTTGCAAATGCAGAGATGTAACAAAAGATGTGCTTGTTTCAGGTCAGTTAAAAATGACGCCATTAAACTCTACAGCAATGGTCACTCTAGAAGTAGTATATTATCCTTTCCATGTTGTTCTCATTTCTTAAAACCTAAAACACAGAAGTGTATTCATCATATAAATAAATATCTTTACATTAAACATTTAAATTAAGTTTAAAATATTTTTTTATTTTACCTGTATATTGTATTAGAGCTTCCGCTAAGAAAAAAAAAAGGCTATTTCAATGTACAAAACAATCGGTCTAGCAAACAATGCAACAATATTACAGTAGTTTTTGTACTGAAATCCTCTGTGTCTGTATGAAACAAGAGGGCGCCAGTACACGGTGTGATATGAAAGATATGAATGTTGATTAAATTGTTAATCAATGGTATATGCTGTTGTTAAAACCATCAGTCCACATTATTTCAACTTATTTTTAAACAATCATGCTTAACAGTGAAAGTCCTGGTGAAAAAACTATATTACCCATGATTCTGTAGAGAAATCTCCACCAATGATAGATTTACAACAAGCAAATTGCAGAAAAAGTACTTTAAAGGGTTAGTTCACACAAAAATGAAAATTCTGTCATTATTACTCACCTGCTTTGTTCATCTTCAAAACACAAATTAAGATATTTCTGATGAAATCCGAGAGCTCTCGGACCCCTCCATAGACAGCAATATAATTACCACTTTCAAGGCCCAGAAAGGTAGCAAAGACATCGTTAAAATTGTCTCGTATTTCATCAAAAATATCTTAATTTGTGTTCCGAAGATGAACAAAGGTATTACGGATTTGGAATGACATGAGGGTGAGTAATTAATGACAGAATTTTCATTTTTGGGTGAACTAACCCGCCTACTCACCTAAAGCATATACACATCTTTAAGTTACATTTTCATATTTCTCAATCTTTTTGCTCATTAAAAACATTTAATGTAATTTTATCAGACTTTCAAATACTTTTTTGCTTCCAAACAAAGTTTATAATGTTGCGATTCACCTCGAAATTGGATGGTTTAGTTCATGGTTTATAACTCGCAAACAAAGACCTTTTTAAAATGCCTATGGGAAAAATACTTTCGGAAATAAGGCTGCTGAAAAAGTGGGAGGGCACTTATGCACTCGATTAAAAAATATCAGGCCGCTGGATGGCGCGATTGACCAATCAGAATCGAGTATTCCAGAGAGCCTTGTAAGCAATGAAATCGTCTGTAAGATTTGGCAGCGTTGCCTAACTGCACATCTGCCTGGCTACATCGCGAGCAGTGATAAATAGCAAACTACACTTAACGTCCTCAATAGAGGTTCACTGAGGGTTTTTTATGTGAAAGTTTACAAGTGCTCGGCAATAAATGAAGCCGCAGGAGCACTTTAAATGACAGAAGAAGTGGATTTAAACATCTGCTCTGCAATACAGATTCCTGAATGCGGAGGAATGAGGGCTGCTCGCTCATCCAACACAGTCATTTTGGCATAGCTCGATCTGGCCTAGTCAATGAAGACTACACATTCATAAGAGTTACATTACAGGAATTACATTAGCGGCGTGTCATAGAAACTAATTTACACTTTAAAACTGCACTGTGTCTGGCAGCTGCATGCAAGATGTTTGGAGAAGGAATATTTTGCCAAGAGCTCCTGGCAAAAATGACTGTACTCCGGAATCATTTAAAAAATATTAAATGGCACATAGAAAATATATGCTGTAAATAAACCTGAGGGTTGCTGTGAATGAATACAGGTCAGTTAGGACATAATGAACAGAATCTGAAATTATTTAACAATAAAACATTAAAAAATGGTTCTGGGGTAACACTTTACACTTAAGTTGAATTTGCTGTATAAGTACTGTTCATTGTTAGTTTCTTAAACCCAGTTATATTTACTAATGTTCACGAATTAAACCTTGCTGTAACGTGTTACCATTCGATTTGTGACAGTTAGTTATTTAAACAATGTTTTGTTGAAAGAAATCTGATTCTGCTTGATTAAAGCTAGAAAAACAAAAATTATGTCTAACATTTTAGGGCTGTCAATAAGTTGAAATAATCAGTCACGATTAATCATTTTTGTCAGATTCTTTTTAACCAAAAAAAAACTGAATAGAATGAGTGAGTTTAGTCAGTTTTTGTGGATCTGAGTTGCATGACCTGTGGGTGATATTTCATACTTGTTTAGCTTTGATGATAATTAAATTCCACCACACCAAGACTGCAAATGACTCTTGTTAAACGTCCCATCTGGATTGAATTTATAAATAAATCAGCCGTTGGGCCTTTTTCAGAGAATGTTTCTGTAATATCGTCCCCTGAACTGTCAAAACTTTTCATTAGAGAAGCTCATAAAGCTACTCGGTGAGCCTGTTTTCACCCACAGTATTGACTGTTTTAATCAAAAGTGAATAATTGTAATGCGATAATATGGAAAAGTGATACTATAACATGAGTCAAATGGAAATAAAGCGAATAATACAAAAAAAGTTTAGGAATCACTGTTGTAGAGCGATAGAACCACAAACAACAAGTACAATGTTGCTTTGCCCATCCTAAAAGAACAATAAAACAGCTCTTAAAAGGTGTTGAGATGAAGAAGTGCAGGTACCATGATAAGTTATGCACTAAAAACAAAGCCAAATATATTTCAGTCCAAATCTCCTCTGTCATTCGCTGCGCAGTAATTTTCCACAGCATTGTTAATCTAAATTCATGGTCATTGTTTATTTCATTCCATAACATGGAACAGATTTCATAACAGGTGATTTATTTCATCTAAGAAGTATGCTCTTTTCTACTGGCTTGATGGGAATGTTACTGAGGTATATTTGCTTTATCCACTTGGGGAAAAATATTTGAACCAAGAATGTAATTTTGCTTGACTCTTTGTCCTTCGGAGGCCGTAACCTCTCCTTGTCCTCCAGTATTTCTCTCGATTCAAGAAAATCACTGATGGCACCGCTACTCGCAGATGAGGTTAAAACAGTTAGCCAGCTATCTGCCTGGCTCATTGAAGAAAGCATACTAACCTTGTACGCTGAATTAGCAAAGGGTTTCTGCATCGATAATCATCAATCTTCCATGGCAGCGGGTGCCTTCGGTGCAGGTCAGAGGCTGCCATGTGCAATCAAGAATGAGCTGGAAGTCTTCGGGGTGCTTGGAGAGACTCTTACCAATCCCAGATGAGAGCTTTACTTTGTCTCGAATTAGCTCATGAGTGTGTTTCCAGCGCACGGCACGCACCTGCAGACACAAAAGATAAACCACGAGAGCGTTTCAAAGCTTTAGCATGAAATAGAGCAGAACTCGTCAGAAAGCAACTATTTTTTCACAAAGCCTTTTTCAAACACATTTTCTCAACACCTTGAAGGTGACACAATGCTTAATCACCAGCACTACTGACATGCTCTTATCTAAACTCTGAAGTAAAGATAAAATACAAGCCATTGAGCTTCAAAAAGCTGCACAGGGAGTTAATTATATAGAAAGTATGTAATGTAACTAATGAGGTGGATAAAACTGTAAAAACAATATTGCACCTCACCTTTTGAAAAACTAAGCTGCTTATCTAAGCAAAGAAAGATACTAGGGGAAAAAAACAGAGATCTTGACCGTAATTGGTCTAAAAATGCTATAGAAAGCTTGTAGAAACTTCAGTCATGGTAAATTAAGCATTCTGACAATCACAAAAGACTTCATGTCTTGACTTTAAACATCTGCATTCTCACATGTTTAAAAAGATAAGTCAGAACATGTTAGACGTTAAGAGCAAATGAACAACAAAAAAAATAAACTAATTATGATGTTGTCATACCTTTAGCACAGCAGATAATGTGTCGTTGTCTAGACCTAATTGGTTATTTTCTTTTGATGTAATGTTATCAATGTAGTGTGCCGGTAAGCCTTGATTTGATTTTGTTTTGGCAGTTAAACGCGTTCCAGACCACATCATGTTGACCTGATGGAACGGTTGCTTTTTCCACCTAATTTTTCAATTATTATTTATTAATAATAAAAAGATTTAGTTTAATATTTGTATTTTAAATTATTCTACATTCTGGGTTAAAAACAACCCATGTGGACAAAATGGACAAACCCAGCGGTTGGGTTAAATGTTTGCCCAACGTGCTGGGCAGTTTTATTTAACTCAACTACTGTTTAAATTAAATTACTATATGGCTGCTTTAAACTGAAACCAAAATCAGACACATAATTACAACAATAATAATCAAAAGATGAACATTTATTAATAAGCAATTTATTAAATGTTTAATGTTTAATTATTGTTCATTAAACTTATTAACAAATGTTAATTTATTAAACAAATCAATAAAAGTTCATTTCCAATGTATTTTCGGTTCAATTTAAGCCAGCAATACAGCAATTTTTAAACAATAGTTGGGTTAAATAAAACTACTCAGCAGGTTGGACAAACATTTAACCCAACCGCTGGGTTTGTCCAACCCAACTTGTGTTGTGTTTAACCCAGCATTTTTTAGAGTGTAGCTACTATTATTATTTTTAGTTCATAATTTTTAAAGAAAATTCCAAACAAGGAAATAATTAAACACTGCTGTCCAAATAGTATAAAAAAATAAAATAAAAATTCACAAGCATTTCCAACTGTTTGTTCTCCTTTGTGTTTTATCACCCACTTTTTTAGTATCACTGAAGTGACCAGCAGAAGTGAATAGTTTAAAAGACACCTCTGTTGGGTTCTGTTTCTACACGTCAAGACCAACAGAAATTGATCTGTGACCCCCTAACCTCAATAACATTGTACAATAAAGTCATTTTGGTAGGAAATATGTAACTGAAATGCAATTAGATCCTTATACATCATCTCCAGAGTAGGTTTATCTAAGGGGAGGACAGGGCTTTTGAAACTGCACTCTTGCTGTGGAAATGTCTTCCAAGGGCTGACACCGTGCAGTCAAATGAAGAAAGATGGTGCTTGTGTGGAGCAAATGGCCCATGACCAAGCTTAAACACCAACTGTGGCATAAAACGAGTTGATAAATGTATCATAAATCTCTCCGACAGAAAATCCAATGATGTTTCATTCATATTTCACACTTTTTTCATCTCAAACACCAAATAGCCGGTTGTTAGCCGACCTGCGCGCCAATTAAAGTAGTTATTGAAAGTGTTTACAAAAGCCTTTGTGTGCAGCGGTTCCTTCGGAAAGAGTAATTACTCCAGTTCAAGTGTGATCTGGAAAGCATTTGATTAACAAGCTCGATCCCATCCGCTGGAATGAGAGTTACCTTCTGATGCCATGTTCTCCTTGTCGTTCAAAAGCCTTTCTATGGCGTAGAGCATGGGGTAACCCGAAGGGAATGAAACACAAACATGCAATTAGAGGGGCAGCGAAGGAATGAACAACACAGAATAAAACAACCCACATTAAAAAAAAAAAAAGAAGAAAAGATTGGAGTATGTAGCAATGCCAGAGGTTATGGTTTTCCCAGGCAATGCATCTTGCTATTTTGATAAATCGTCGACATTGATTTTCGGTGGAGAAGTTTTTGTTGTGGTTTCTTACACGGTTTTATCAGGACTACTATGGATTGTACTGAATTAATCAATGAGATCAGAGCACTTATGATGCCAACGAAAAGGAAAACGCTTCATTATCACGTGAGGTTGAGCTACTCATAAAAGTCCAATCACATTCACAGAAACTTAAAGTGAGTCACAGAATACAGACATGCCAAGTTGGACTTTCTTAGTGGGTGGTCTTCCCTCTGCTTGATGTGGAAACTGAATTAGCACAGAGCCAATTTCGCCCTCGATCTGGAAACATTTTCTACCTTCCAGAACGCGCTTAATATAGAGACGTAATAAAACACCTTCGGCCTCTGGCGTGTTGTTTTACCAAATAACATCTAACTGGCCATTACTCCCCATTAAGGCTAATGGTTAGACTAATTATGATAATTCCATAAAAGGTGCTGTGTTTAGCCCAAACTGTGGACGAACATTAACTTAATGACTACGGCTGACCTCTCTCAAATGCTGCTGGGGTGCATGTCTCTGATAGGCTATTAGTCACTAGCATTTTGCATTATCCTGTTTATGTAAAAGCCCCCAAAGAGCTATACAGTCATACTCGTCTAGAGGGTTATCAGATCGTTGCCAATATCTGTTTCAAAATACAAATGAGGTGGATTTGCTCTCTGAGCCACAGATCTAGCAATTTCAAGTGATGCTTGAAGAAAAAAAGAAAGGAATATTTACCATGTGTCAACTTGTGTCATTGTAAATGGCAGACTAAATAGGTGTTAGATAAGACGTTCCAACCTACCTCTTTCACTGGATTATGGCGGAAATCCCCTCCACACCCTCTGAGTGGAACCAATACTGGAATGTCAAACACTGAGACAGCCTAGTCATGGATACCTACATTTGAATTTGACTTGTCTTTCCAAAGAGAAAACCGTCAGATTCCGCAGGGTATGTTTTGTCTTATTGCCGAGGCAATGGACACACCGCAGCTCATGAAAGAATGCATTAGGGCCGCTTAAATATTTTTCTTCGCCACTTTCCTTGCGAATTCTTTGAGATCCTTTCAGCAATCAGGAAGATTTCCGTAAAAATGTTGTCATTCTGCCTTGGCTAAACGCTGGAGTCGTGGCACTCTGCGGTATTCTGTTTTCATAAGAGCAGCGGTATCGGCTGTTAAAAGTCAGGGCACAGTATTAATTGTATATACGAGCCGCTGGCAGGCATGCATTGCTGCTGATTAACACTGGGTCTGGAACCAAAGCTGTTGTCCCAGGTGCGCTGTGTTTAGAAAGGGACTGTATCCAAAATGAAATACTTTGCAGAGGAAGTCCATCACAGCCCGTGCGCTGGTGAGCCAGACCACATTTAACCACTTTTGGTGCGCCTCCGCTTCCTCAATTGCATTGTTAAAAGAAGATTTTTGTGAGAATGATCTAGGCCAAGAAAAGATTTAGCCAGATATTCAACGAGGGGTTTTCCTGCCCTGATACAATCTTATTCTACAGGCCAGCACATTCAGAATGGTTTTAAGAATATATAAGGATTTAAGGTTAGTTAGTTTCAGTCCTCTAGTCTGATGTGATTAGTACAACATGGGACGCTTTACTGTTTGCATCACTTCACTTTCCTCTGTTTGCAGCAGTCCAGAGCGATGTGAAAGCGGTGCGATTTCAATGGCTGCGTCCGACAGCTGAAAACGTTGCCTTCGGAGGATGCATTCCAAGGCAGGAAGGCATCAAGGCATGTCCGAATCCAACGTTAGCTTCACTTCCGGTCTTCTGAGATACCGTCATCTGATTGATTTTTGAAGGCAGCATAGATGTATCCTTCACTGCCTTTGATATCCAACAATCCTGTGCATTCCATTCCATGAAAGTTAAGCTAAAAAATAAAGTTGGCATCTGAAAGTTGTGGTTGGTGGTCAGTTTTGGTGTAAATGTACGTCTTTGACTAAGGTTTTCCACTTTTGATGTTACTACTAGCGAGAAATTATTATTATAGCAAAGTCCATTTCAAGGAAAGTCTGTTTACTCGGCGGCCATATTTGCAACGCCTCAAAGCAGCTATTTCGACCAAGTCCTATCTATTTGAATGGGGGAATCCTGAAATCTCAAAATCTGCTTGCAATTAAATAACATATTTCAAATCAGCAACAAAATCTGCCATGAACTTTCCCATAAATGTTGTTTCTTATGCTAAAATAGTATTAAAAAAAGTTTATTTTTCAAGCTAGACGAGCCGTAAAAAAAAAAATCAAACCACTCTTGCACCGCGGTTCATCCCAAATCTGACGATGCATCTATAATATGGTTTGTTGAAAATAACATGCAAAACAGAGAGATGGATTCGGCTAATGTATGTTTCAGTCGATGGATATGCATTCTGGATTCCCAATACGTTACAACAGTGATGATCAAAAGAACAAGTCACTCGTTGTAAACAAATGTTCAATGATGTGCCGAATGCTCTATGAGCAGTCATTTACGCCGTCATCACCCGGGTGGTAATAGGTGAGACCTGAACAGCTCACGTTGCTATCTGTGTTTAAACTAAACTCATCTAAACCTTGCCAATTTAAACATTCATCCATAAGACGCAAAAGAAAACTTGCGCACGCTGTGAAGAGATTTGTGTCTGTACTGATCTGAAGCGCAAACATGGAGAGCCGTGTCACAGCGCGCAAAATCTCCTGAACGGACAAATTCACACAAAAATTATATCAACATAGCAAGTATCCTAACAAACATAATAGGTTATGTTTTAAGAGAAAAACGAGACAGATAACGCATGTGTGTCAGTATCAGTGTACTGGATCTTTGAATTGTGTCTTAAAGGGACAGCAATATTCTTGCTCTCTGTATTTTTAATGTTAATCAAACGACAAAAGACGAAGAAATCACTCTTGACTGAATAGATTTTGTAACTTTAATAATGTTTCAACTTTATTTAATTATTCAAAAAAAGTTTATATTAAGTGTTATTTTATATTTGATTACTTTATTCAATTTCTGTACCTGAAAGCTACTGTTAGAGCTGAAAAACCTGTAAAGCATTGTTTATTTTATTTGTATCTTAGCTCTCATGTATTTATTTGTGCTGTTTCTTAAAGTTTGATTATTTGTTTTTATTTTATTTATCTTTATTTGACAATTGTCCTATTTTTTTACTGAACAAAGCACATACCGAACTGTACCAAAACCGTGACACTAAAACTGTGATACAAACCGAACCGTGAGAAATCTGAACCGTCCCACCCCTAGTTGAAACACTGTAGTCACATGAACTGTTTTAAATGTGTCTTTAGTAGCTTTCTGGGCATTAAAAGTGTTAATTGTCTTGCTGGCAATGCAGGCCTCACTGAGCCATCGGATTTTATGAAAAATATCTTAATTTGTGTTCCGAAGATGAACGAAGGTCTTACGGGTGTGGAAATTAATGACAGAATTTTCATTTTTGGTTGAACTAGCCCTTTGTTGCTTCTCATGTAAATTTATCTTTTTTTTTTGTTTGTTTTTTAAAAATCTTAAAAGACTTGCAAAGCTTGATGCTTTGGCTTCCTTTATAACCATTTTCATTTTCAGAGAAAAAAAAATTAACTGGCCAAAATTTCTCTAATGCGTACTGAATGTTAACGGATTTAAATATTGTTTAAAAGCAATATCTCACTCTTAATCATGCTGAAGTAATATTCAATACCAGCACAAATGCTTGTGTGAAATTGCTTTATTATACATCTCAGCATGGCTCTTTGGTTAATTAAAGGATACATAAAACTTTTAACGCAGTTGGCGACCAACCAGGAACACTAACATAATAAGCATTATTGCTAATGACTGTCTAAGAATTGGGGGCCACGCCACCGTTCGGTTGCACCATGTGCCGTCTTTGTCTTCAACAGAGCTGCCAGGATCATGGTAAATGGTGTTGATTAGAGCAACACTGGTACTCTGAGCCAAAGCAGCTGCTTTGATTCTGACTGATTGCTGGACGTAGGGAATTAAATAAAGAATTCACTTGTCAGGGATTGTTTGGCTGACTACATGTGTACTACATTATTACTTTTTTTTTAAGCTTCACATCATATGCTTACGAATGTCTAAAGTAATTCTGGCTGTCCATTTCCAACGTGTGGGAGTCCTGATGTCGCTTACTTTCTTGATAAGGCATTATACATTATACTTTGCTGGAGACCACGAAGCAAGATTATCTGACAGCTGTCTAGTTGGTTTGGGAAAAGTTTCTATGGAAAATAATAACAATAATAATAGTAAAAAATGCAGACTTGCACATTTAAACTGACAATTATAAATTTTTTGAGAGCATAGGACCATGACAACCACACCCTGCAGTCAATGAATTTACATGCTTATATCTGACTTCATTAGTCCATAGAGGAGGGCATCTGCAGCTCTTTACAATCAAATGGACTGTATATTCAGTGTTAGGTTGCTTGATGAAGTGGCAGGGAGTTCTGGCTGTCAGTCTAGGAACTGCAACACATTATTACTTCAGCAGTACCGCACATAGAGTAATTAATGTCCATACATGCTCCTGTTTCCTCCCGTCTCCTGGCCCCACGCTCCACTGTTGAAACATGAATGACTCTCTAAGGGGTCACAGAGCGTGTTTTTACAAACTACCCTTCCTCTCTTGGCACAGTTTAATTTACATGTCATCTGCAGAGATGGACACCACCGACACTATGAATGTCCATTTATGTAAAATTGTCTTGATGAGATTACGTGACGATTACATTTGGAACAAAAAGATTATACAAGAGAAAATCGGGCATAGTGCAGGGATTATGTGTGTGCATGTATGTTCTTATGCATGCACACAAAAGAGTAAAATAAACAGGTATATTAAGTGTATTGTTTTTTACTTCTCTTCATAATGATAAACCAAGAAAAATTTTAAATTATGTCAAATATCTTTGACATAATAGCAGTGATTGCAATGTTTAACTTAATTAAGTCAGATAAAATTAAGATGGAAGTACACAAAAAACAATATCACACCTGTACAATTGTAATTGAAACTGCTCTGAAAAAAAACGCCTATAATATGAATTAATATTTTGTGTTCATATTGTTAATCAATACAAAACACATCCTCAAATGGAAGTCATATCAGACTTTAAAGCTAAGATTAATAGTGACATCAGACTATATAAAGTACATATTTTAAAGGGGTGGTTCAATGGTTTTTGTCTAGGCTTGATTGTGTTTAACATATCTTAATGCTTCGTTTTTTTGAAAATTTTTCATATATTTTAGCTTTATTCTACTCCTCAGTTTCCACTGTCATATGAACGGCTTGTTTGACTTCCTGCTTCTATGAAGCCACTCCCTCCGAAATACGCAATGATCTCAGATTGGTTAGCGGGCCCAGTGTAATTAGTGTAAACCTGAAATAGATGCTTAAAGTGAAATGCTATTTTATTTTTATAAATTTAATATTAATAGCAACTCTGGGTTGCTCTCAGTGCATTCTGAATATGTCATTTTTAGCAGATCATACACTGAATAAACATTTCTGATGGCCTAAAGCAGGGATGGACAACTCCGGTCCTGGAGGGCCAGTGTCCAGCAGAGTTTAGCTCCAACCCTAATCAAACACACCTGGACCAGGTAATCAAGGTCTTTAGGATTAGTCGAAAGTTATAGGCAAGTGAGTTTTTATCAGGAATGGAGATAAACTCTGCAGGACACTGGCCCTCCAGGACCGGAGTTGTCCATCCCTGGCCTAAAGGAAGCCATCACATTCATAAAAACAGGACCATTAGTGAATTTATGTAATACTGCTAATAAATCAAGCCCCAAAACAATACAAAACCATGTGTAATTTCTGAAGGAGAGAAGATTGCTTAAAATTCTGCATGATTTATAGTAAATAAAACTGATGACACTAAAACTGAAAATGACATCCCTACTGCTCACAACAGATATATATATATATTTTTTTAAATATCCACATTTCAATATTCACGAATTGTCACTGAAAGCGTAATTTTGTAAAGAGGTACAGGACTGAATTTGACATTGTACATTCATTCGACGAATGTGCGACAATATATTATAGAAAGTCTATACAATAAACTGTATACCCAGCTAATAAAAATATGTTCTAAAAACATTTTGCTAACATTCCTATTAAGTTATAAAAACGTTATTTCTGAATGTTCTCTGAACGTTCAAAACGTCCCGTTTTTTAAAAGGTTTTAAAAATGTTATTTATGCGGACATTACAGGAACATTCCATTTTATCATATACTGCAAACATTACAGGAATGTTATTTGAGAATGTTCTCTGAAGTAGTAAAACATGCAAGACGAATGTCCAACTAAACTGTTTCAGAACATTCCATGAACAATGTATAAATTACATTTTTGAGAACATTATTAAAGACCAAATAACTTTAAACATACATTCTATTAACATTACTGGAATAACGTTTGTTCAGAACTTTGAGAACTTTGTCTGAACGTCCAAAGTTCTAAGAACGTTTCATTTTAGCTAGCTAGGTACTGCACTGAAGATTCCAGTTACGGCCTACAATTGTAAGGAAAGATCTTCTGTACGCGTTCTCTACACTATAGTGAAAACACAAAGGATGAGTCAGTGTCAACGACCATGATAATAGAGCAGAGTGAAGCTTTTCCTGAAGGGTCAGAGTAGACTGAGGTTTTAGATTATGTGTGTGTTGGAAGAAAAAGGGTGCCATGTGCAGTAACCTGAGCATAGATGTGTATTGCATGTGTGTGTGTGCGTGTGTACGCTTGGGGGAAGGAGCACATCTGAGAGCAATCCCCTCATGTGACAAAATGCAGACATAACAGTCTGCATCGACACTTGTTACCAGCACATAAACACTTGCCTTAGAGAGAGTGGGTCGAGAGAGGGCCTGCAGCAGCTGAATGGGGCTAGAGCAGATCTGCTATTTATCAAACCCTAATTAACTGTTAATTTGCCAACCTTTAGGTTCAAGCATGTGACCAATTTATCACACCCAACAAACAGACTCTCCAGCTCTCCCAAGGGGTGGTCGACAAGACAGTCAGCGCTAACGCCCCCTTGATCCAAGCCCATTAAGTCTTCCTATATAAAATAAGAGATTAAGAATGCTGAGAGTTTAAAAGCCACAAACACCATCACAAAAAAATTGAATTATAGACCAAATAAATAATAAAGGATGCTGGCTGGATTCTTAGATTTGACACAAATTTAAAGCAGAAAATATGCCTTGATCAGATCAAGTAAAAATACTTCTATGTATATCAATGAACATTCTCCCCAAAAGTGCTAATTGTCTCTAAAAATTTGTATTTGTCTGGTATTTTCTTCAGTGGAACACAAATTTATTTATTTTTTAAAGCTGTTACATAGCTCTTGCCATGTAACATTTCATTAAAATGAGCTGTCCACCAAGAAATAAGTTTATACTATTGTAGTGTATACAATAAAATTTTTTTTTTGTTTTGAGTTAGGAACAGAGAGAAATTTGAGTCATTATTCATGATAGTTAATGATATTCAATATATGAATATTTCCTTCCACCAAAGCTTGCATCTAGAATTAAAAAAATATATATATATATATATATATATATATATATATATATATATATATATATATATATATATATATATATATATATATATATATATATATATATATATATATATATATATATATATATATATTTATTTAAAAAGGGGGCAAACAGCGTAAGTTTTTTGCATATGTGATAACCAAATGAGACAAATCCATTCTCTAGATGTATGCGGGTTAGACGCGAGGATGTGTAAATAATGACAGCAGTTTCTTTTGACGGTGAATGATTCCTTTAAGTATTTCTTTGTCTTGTTTCCAGACGCTATGAATTATATGCTGTCTGAACATTAAAACGTTTAATTCGCATATGATTGTTTACGACAAAGATGACTGACAGCAAAATATGCCAGTCCTGAGCTATAGAACACATTCACCAATGTGCCTGTTAAATTATTGGCATAAATAAACATTAAAACATTATTGTTAGCGTAACCAATGAATGGATGTGGCTTTGCAGCAGTGTTGCCAACTTTTAGGATCAATTTATCACACCCAACAAATGCACTCGCCGCCTTTCCCTAAGGACAGTGGAGGTGACTACTCATGTGTTTGAATGAGTTAAAGAAGACATCACAAGCCGTACACAAGCATATGGAGCTCTTTATAACACACTGGTGAAAGCAGCTGTCAATGGAAAGGTGGAAGTGCACGCAAAAAAACATCTTTGTTGAGAGATGTGTTATTCTATCCTTGTGTTTGAGTGGGTCGTGTCTATTAAGGCGGACATCACTAACACCTCAAAGACAAATCACGCTATTAGCATGTCACATCGAGCGGAATCGCAGATGAAAAGCACTGATGGGAATTAATCTGTGACGAGCCTTGAATGAAATGAAAGAGTTTTCATCAAGCAGTGTTTGTGCACATAAACCATTCTGGCAAGGCTAATGAGGGAGAACTTGAACAGTGGATTGCTCTAAATGTGATGTGAAGACAAAAGAAAGTTTGTTTGGATTTTATGTTCCAGCACATTTTACAGATCTAATCAAATAGTAGGGGTAATATGTCACCCCCTCCCATTTAATTTTCCAATTGATGTTACTATACCTGTATACATTTTAGCACATTTATTGAAGCAAAGCTATGCTTTTCTTAATTTTGACATTTCATTTGAACATCAGCAGTTAAACATGGAAACGGACCGATCTTTTCTGTTTGGATAACAGATAATATATCAATCTATATATTATCCAAATGTAAATTAATTTATTTTTAATGGAACAGGCAAAAATACCCCCCTCAGAAATGGGGCAAACATTAATAATAATAATAATAATAATAATAATAATAATAATAAACAATGGAAGAATTATTTAATACTCTCCTTAATAAACTTAAATTTCAACCATGTTTATTTTTCATCATTACTGAATAGAATTTAATCTGAATTATAGTCATCGTTGCTTTTTCATCATATCCCTTGTTTAAAAAAAGTTCAGTTATTATTGTTTATGCAATCTGAGTGAACCAAACTGATGCAAAGTTTTGAACAGAATATTTGATTTGGGAGATTTAAATTTTATTTATTTAAGTCTGGTAGAAGTTAATGAAATAGATGCTGAAATTAATTTTTTTTTACTATTAATTTGTTTTTGTTTTTTACTACAAATCACCTAAACAGCACCTTGCAACATGTTTCAACCAGTACATGTTTACATCTTAATCAATTAAAAAAATATCCATAAAATGCGATTTAGATTTGCCTGAAGTTGTTGGCCATGTTGGGGGAGGGTGTGACTACAGATAAAGAAATAATAAATGCATAGTCCCACAGCAATTAGGATCACTCAAGCATACAGCTAGAAGCTCAATGCCAAATTGGGTAATTCTGCTGCAATTGCACTTCCTAGAGCAATTATCATAGGCACTTTTGAGAAATGACAGAATGTTTACAAACAGTCAAGGCTTAGTTTGTGGGGTACATCAGCATTCTGTGTACACACACACTCAATCTTACCAGAGGATGTAAGATTGTTGGGTTTGGCAATTTAAGTAAAGTATGACATGTTAGAAGCCAAAATGATGTGACTTTTTTCTTGCATGTGTCCAACAGACTACATAAAAACGGGACTCGTGTTATTAAGCCAGCGACAACTGCCCTGTGTAAGTGAACTTGACTGCAGTCGTCCTAGACAGCAATTAACAGAAAACCTGTAAACACAAATATGCTACTGACCGCTCGTTCTCGGTGTGCCTCGCATACGTTGGGATTAAAGGCGAGTATTTAAGGTTGATGAAATACTGCTGCAGTGTGTTCCCTGGGCAGCTGCGTTTCCCCCAGGCTGCTCTCGGTCAGTCTAATGCGCTCTGATGGTCCCACTAGAGTATTTCCTTACACACTCGCCCGGCCGGCCAGCTCTTGATCAGAAGCAGAGCTCTCTGTGGCCATTCATCCACCCCCCAGCCCGGCACACGTGCGTCCGTGTGTGGGGCTCAGCGTGTGAGAGCTTTAGCGTAATGACATCCCGCTGAGAAGAAACCTGCGGCTGAAGCGGATCACCGCTTGCAATCAAGCGCTCGAGACCGTGTCATTGCTCTGCACTGAATGTTTTATAATTCTCCTCAACTTTCGCTGAGACAGCTTTGTTCGCTCAAAACAGAGTGCAGTTCCATTTGGTGCCACTAGTAGTGGCGTTGATTCGCTAAAATTAGCTGGGTATTGACAATTTTCACAATTCGATTCGATTACTATTCACGTTTTCGATTCGATTACGATTTTGATTCGATTCGATATCGATTATTTTGGATGTAGTATTTCAGTTACAGTACGTATGACAAATTTTCTAGAGGAAAAAAATCTCAACTTATGCTGTAAACTACACATGTAAGTCGTTACTATTATAATAATATTGAAGGTTAAATTAACTTGTTTATATACAAACACTTAAATTACACTCAATGATGTTTTTATTATAAATAAAGTTTAGAATTACATAATCATATTTCTACTCCAATTCGTGTTTTTTGAAATATAAACAAATCGCGGCTGTCATAAATGTCATTTATTCAAACATGCATTAAATATTGAAGAACTTAAAAATGATAATGATTATGTAACGGTGCATAGCTATATTTATCAGAATGCTGCTTTCTAGAGTTCACTTTTCTAGCTGACTAATGAGTTTATGGTCACTGAATATGTTTTTCAGAGGTAAATGCGACGTTACGTGACATTGTTTACAAGCTGTTTTATTGACGTCTTTCTGAGGTTGAAACACTGATTGAGCTATTACACGAGGCATGATATGGATTTCAGAAAGTTGTACTTTATATTTTAACATACCTTTAGATGTTTAGTCGTGTTTATTTTTTGCGCTGTAACTGGTATTAAAGCGGAGGAGAGGATGTTCACATGCACTCGTGCTGTCGCTTCTCTTTAACTAAAAGCGATCTGTCACGTCACATTAAACAGCACCAAAACTGTTTTTATTTTTTTTTCATAATAAGATGGACGTCATTTGAAATCTGAGACTTTGCTTCATATCAAAAGTAACAAAGCACAAAGATTTTTGCGATTTATTGGATGGGAGGTGCGTTACATGTTCTGTTCTTTCATCAACTGAAAACAGACTAGATCAATCTATTCTTGGGATTTAAGAATCGATATCGGTTCGTAAAAATGAGAATCGATTAAAATCGAGAAATCAATATTTTTTACCCAGTCCTAAAAATTACCAACTACGGAAGAGGATTAGGGCCAAGCAATAATAAAAAAATAAAACCATCTTGAGATTAAAGTTTTTAAATTTCGAGAAAAAAGTCGAAATAAAATGTTGAGAATAAACTTGTTAAATTACGAGAAAAAGGTTGAGATAAAATGTTGAGGATAAAGTCATTAAATTACGAGAAAAAAGTCGTTAAATTATGAGAACAAATTCGTTAAATTACTAATTTGTTCTCATAATTTAACGACTTTTTTCTTGTAATTAATGTTTCCATGAAGAACCTTTATGTTAAAGGTTCTTCATGGAATCATTAATTATGAGAAAAAAGTAGTTAAATTAATTTAACGTGGAACCATGGAGCCTTTCCATTGCACAAAAGGTTCTTTTGGGGAAAAAGATTATTAAAATGTTCTTCACATTAAGAAAAAATTCTTTTAATGGTTCTTTTAGGAACATTGTATAAGCCCCTGAGTATGGAAGCCCGTTTCCGCCACTAAATTAAAAAAATAAAAACAGTAATTGCGATAATCTCAGAATCTTTTTTTCTCACAATTGCAAGTTATAAAGTCAGAATTGCGAGATATAAACTCACAATTGTGAGAAAAAACGTCAGAATTCTGAGATATAAACTCACAATTGCATGATATAAAGTCACAATTCTGACTTTTTTTCTCGCAATTGCGAGTTTATATCTCAGAACTGTGACTTTATATTCTGAGATAAAAAGTCACAATTACTGTTTTTATTTTTTTATTTAATGGCGGAAACGGGCTTCCATACCGGAGTGCAAGATGAGTCATCAATATTTTTGATCTGTAAATTTTGCCAGCATTATACACTATAACTAACAGACATGGTCTAAATGCCAAAAAGGAGGAAACTTTACAGAAACCAGAGCCAGTCTGATGATTTTTCAAATGAATGTGTGAACACATAAGATACACCTTATCATAGATATCTGTGTTTTTCGTAAACGCACGACTTAAATAGTTTGACACACCATTGGACATTCAACCAGAGCAGAAGGCCTATTGTCACGTCAAAAGCTAAAAATTTAAATGCTTTGTGCCAGATGCAGGAAAAACACTATTCAATCAATGCACTTTAATTAGACAGATTCTGGTTTCCTCTACAGTCTGGAACACACACTTTGAAACCAAAGAAACCGAACAAAAACATGCTTTCCAGGTAGAAAAACATGGCACTGACTTTCCCCTCTTTGTCTTCCTGACACCCCACCCACTCGCACACAAACACGTATACACGCACACTAATGGTTGTGTGCTCTGCGAGGTGTTGTGTTATGAACCAGACCACTGGGCTGTGTGAGCGTACAGAGGTTCTGGGTTCTAGTCTGGACATTGTGCAGGCTCTAGACCGGGCGCTATTATCACAGCTGCAAGTTTGCCAGGGAAATTTGTCTGTAATTCACCTGAATTAGAATCACTCAGGCGGCTTGCACTAGTTCCTCTCAGAACACAGCCTAATGGTTTGTTTATTTTAAAGGTTTTGCTTCTAGCAAATCATTCCTTATCTGTCATTGCCTTATTGTCCCACTGGGTCACCCAAAGGAAGAGAGAAGCAAAATGGGTGGGGTGAGAGATGGAGAGATAAGCAGATACGTACCTGTTGCGCCATTTATTACTGAATATATCAACTCGAAAACTCAAATACACCTTAAATGGTCAGAATATGATAAACGTCCTTTAACGAAAGTAATAGCTTTAAATATTTTTATGTTCCCCTTGTAAGAGCATTATAGCATTTCCATAAACAATTCTAAACAATGCAGTTAAACACAGTGGGCATATACATAAGACACAATGATTTAGTGATAACAGTGGGTTACAAAATTGTATCTTTTGAAAGTGACTCGTCTATATAACAGCATAGCAAATGGTCCTTGACATCATAATTGTTGGAAGTAATGGCCTCTGCAGATGTCTGTCAACCCACTCTCTAGTGTAAAATGGTAAGGTATTCGAGTGGAGTGGCTGTTTTGTTCTCTACCAATGTTCCTAAGAGCCATGACCACGCGAAAAGAGCCGAAAGACCACTCCAAATCTGTCTGTCACAGCCGGCTGCTTCTGTGTCCTATCTGCTACCACTTACTCAAACATGCAACAAATTTGCTTTTAATTGCAGGGATTCTGCTCTGCTTGTAAATAGTTTTGCTTTGACAGTTCATTTATTTTGTGTGATTGCTGCCATCTATTTATAGTTTTAATTCAGGGGGAATGCATTGCATATGAATTCCTTGTGTCATATGTGCCCTGCTCAAAGACAAAAATGCATGAATTATTATTGCCTGGTGGGAAAGTGTTTATTTATTCATAGACCCCAAAATTGTTCTTCATCCACGCTTGGCAAAGCAGATGGCATTTCCTAAGGACTCCATGGGTCTAACAAACGAACTGGTGGGAGCATAATTACTGCAAACCCAGACTCTCTTTCAGAACTTTGGGTTTTATTAAATCCCAATTCAATATTTAAAAACATTAACATTTCTTTTTTTTTATTTATTTTTGAGTTTGAATTATAAAAATATAATTTTATAAACAATAAAAACATTTGTATACATTCAGGATATATAGTTGTTGATTAAATATAATAACTAATCAACTATACAGTATGGCTTATATAGGCCTATTTGATTTTAAACAAAAAGTCTAAACAGTGCTATCTAAATTTTATAAATGTAAATTTTGGGCAAGTTGTCTTTAAAAGATGTAGCACATTTTATACAAACTATTAGGTCTGGTGAGCAAAACGTTTTTTTTTTTTTTTTGTTTTTTTTTCTCCGTGTTAGCCTATCTTTTAAATGTTTGCTGCTGCAATTCATGAATTGTTTTGAAGTTTTGCTGAAAAGTTCAAGATTTGAATAGCAAATTAGCTATAAGTGTCAAGCTACTGAGGGAATCTTTTTTTCGTGGGCAACAACAACGGAAGGAATGTGTTTATACAGAAACTTTTCAAAAATAAACCTACCTTGGTGAATATTTACTGGAGTGAGAAGTGTGACCTAGCCACAGTCGCGGTAACAGCAGCATGTTTACTCGGCACTAGAGGGCAGATGTTCAGCGGATCTACAGGTGTTGTTGTCATCGAGTGTTTGGCCACCGCGGACGGTAATTAGCGGCTCAGCCCTTCACGCTGAGCGCGATAACATCAGCGGTTGAAGATGCGCCCTTATCCATCTTCCCGCCATCAGCGGTCACGGTCCATTTCCGCTGCACAAACGCTCGCGGATGTTTTCCTGATTAAAGCGGCAGATAGAGCGAGTGTGGGCGGGATGAGCGGAGTCAAGTGCAGCCTGTCACTGATGATGCGGGGTAAGTGTTGAAATATTTACCCTGCAAAACAGAATGGATTTGTATTCAGGAATATATTCACGAGATACAAAGGGAATTAGCCGTTCTGGTTTACCAAGACCAAATGCTTTAGTTAAAAAATGCTGACAGTATCATATCCAAAGGTTTTCCCCTCAAGACGATGTATTAAAATGAAGAGAAGTGTTTAAATGCCTGTACATTACCTTAAAGTGCTTTCTAACGTTACCCAAACTATGATATTTCCATATTTATCCTAATCAAATGAATTATTATCGAAATAGCCTACCTAAACGATGTAAATTATTGTAAAGTACAAGAATGTTGTTAAAGTTTAGCTACAAGAATGGATTGTAAAAGCATTTTAAATCTAATAGCCAATAAAATTGCTTTGTTCAAAATTTTATTCCATTCCCCATCACCACAACTACCATTTCATTTTTAAACTTTAAATTCAGAATGGCACATATAGGGCACATTTCAATTCAAAACAGCAAACGCAGCTGGAATAAATGTAGAATACATTAAACAGTCTAAAAAGCCTTTTGTTATATGCTATTATATATTAAACAAGAATCTGTTTATTCAAAGTACACCAGTTCTGTCATTTAACATCCATTAACATGATCACAAATCAAACCCATAATCCATTTGTGAATTTTTACATTCATTTTACTGCACATTTATATGCCCTATCTCAATATCAGTTTAATTTCAAAGTGATTAATGTGAATAATGTGTTGCTTATTTATAATTATGACTGAATCACAGTGTACTGGACTGAAGAAATGTTTTAAATACACTCTTTATTTCATTCTCAACCACAGAATTAGCCCTTTACAGAGATAGTTCACCCAAAAATGAAAATTCTGTCATCATTTACTCACCCTCAAGTTGTTCCAAACCTGTATACATTTTTTTGTTCTGTTAAACACAAAGGAAGATATTTTGAAGAATGTTTGTAACCGGGTCGCTTTGGGGCACCATTAACTTCCATAGTAGGAAAAAAAATAAAAAATACTATGGAAGTCAATGGTGAACTGTTCAGTTTCTCACATTCTTCAAAATATAATCCTTTGTGTTTAACAGAACAAAGACATGTATACAGGTTTGGAACAACTTGAGGGTGAGTAAATAATGACAGAATTTTTATTTTGGGTGAACTATCCCTTTAAAGGGCTAATTTTGTGTTTGAGAATGAAATAAAGAGTGTATTTAAAACTTTTCTTCAGTACAGTACACTGTGATTCAGTCATAATTATAAATAAGCAACACATTATTCACATTAATCACTTTGAAATTAAACTGACATTGAGATAGGGCATCTAAATGTGCAGTAAAATGAACGTAAAAGCTCACAAATGGATTATGGGTTTGATTTGTGATCATGTTAAATGACAGAACTGAACTATCCCTTTAAGAAGCACCTTCATTTTCTGTTTTGTTTTTTTTTATACATGCATATTCACATAAATATGACTTCTTAAACATCAACCAATCTGCAAGTCACTCCAAATCAAGCTGTTCAAATACAGATACAAATAGACACACTTTGGAGGACCACCAGGATATACCTCTGTTGAATCTTTAACCAAATACACTGAACCAAATCTGTTAGCAAAGAACGAGAGGTGTGATAATGTTGGCTTTGTATTACTATGTGAAAGCACCTGAGCCAGACACAAGAGGCTAAACCAGCTGCTGTTTCCGCTAGCTCTCCAATTTTGTTTAAAGAAAAAACTCAACAATTATTTACACTTCAGAAAGCCAAAGGTCAGGCAACAGAGTTTGGAGAATAAGCACCTTGCATCTGCTTCATGCTCCAAGGTGGAGAATGTGACATGAGTGATTTTTGCCATACACCCTTTTGGTGTTAAATGAGATCTGACCTGGGCAAGGGTTCACTATTAGCTGCAAAATCAGATATGCAAGTGAATGCGTGCACACACAGAGCTTCTTCCAGAGCTTGTTTGTTTGGATTAGCAAAATTTTCATATTCTATACTAATATAAAATGTTGTCATCCAGCATTCTAAACAGCATTGATAAGTAAAAATCAGATCTCTCAAACTGAATCAAATTCCAGATGCCTGTCTTCTTGTAAGAACTTCAAAACTCATCTGAAACAGAACGGCTGTCAGAGCTCTGATAATTATTTAGATCTGCCGCATACTTGTGGTAAGCAGGCTGAAACGCTCCCTTTTAAACGCTCCACTTTAAACTGACCAAAATTGAGCGAAGAATAATCCCTGTCAGTTGTAGTGGTCTGCCTCACATCAGCCTGGAAAAGCTTTAATACGAATGTGCCACATTCATTTCTGTAACATAAACGAACTCGATTCATTCTCCCATAGCTCGAAAGCACAACTTAGCCGAATTTAACTGAGGCATTACAGCCGGCGGGCATGTGACCACATAATTTCTCCCCAAAATGCCCCACACTTCCTCTCTGTGTTATCATTATGCCTCTCAATGAGACACTTGAAAGCCTCTGCCGTTCTGAGGCCGAAGCGCTGAACTCTGGAGCTGTTCGCACTGATTGGGCTTTTTCCAAATGGGGCCATGGTCTATATCAGGCCCGTTTGACGACATAACAAGCCTGTTAATATTCGAAGGAAATGCTGGGGGTCACAGAGCTCGCAGCCATCTGACCTTCAGGGTTCAGAGGGCAGAGAACCGAGGGGTGGCACATGGCAGAAAGAGAGTCCTAATGATTTAGATATCTGTTACACACTCAGCAGAAAGCCAATCTCCTCTTATTAACCGTCTGCCCTGAGAGAGTCGAGCGTCTGTCCGCTAAATAATAAACCGACTTTGTGGCCAATTTTAAAGTGCATTTGAATCGGCATCACCAAAATGACGGATAATGAAAGACAGTTGACCACCATCGGTGTGTGGTATGATGACGATTCATATTCTTTCCCTTTAAAGGCCTATAGTTGGTATACAGTAGGTGGTGGAGGGAATGTCAAATATTATGGAAGATTATAGAGTCTTTTGGACACGTTTGTTTATTTGCCTTGCGCTCAAAGCACTCTTGCACTTCAGAGTCAAGGAGGGTGCTCAGCCTTTGTGGCTTCTGACAATGAAGTGAGCTTTTGCTAAAGTTCGGCTGAAAACGGCCCAGCTTACTTGCCGAGGCATGGAGCGGTGCTCAATTTCATCTAAATAATTTTGTACACATGAGCCTTACAAAACCGTGTCCTTGGAAAACACTTTCAAAAGCAATTTCCGTGTTGTACTACTGCATGTAAACAGAGTAATTGTATTTGGGAAACTCCCTGTGCCAGCTGAATGCAATCCTTGGTCAAGGTTTTTTTCATTTTCTTCTTTTTTGCTGGGACAGAATTGGATTACAGTTTTAATTCCATGTATGATTATGATATCGAAAATGATAAGCAGAATATGTGTGTTATTAGATCTTGGGACAGATGGTGGAGTATCATTCATTGCATCGAAAATATAAACATGATACTATGGCTTTTTTGTGGAAATGTACTAAATACTAAATACTAGTTTTTTAAATTAACTTGTGGGTCAAACCGTTGTTATTTGGGGACACTCACTCTACTCTTAAGTTACAGCCCAAGTGCTTCCTTATGGTCATTGGGGTTGCTTACATAGAAAATGGCTGGTTTCATATGTATGGTAAAAGACCAGATGTTTGCATTTGCGAGCCTCAACCCTAAATTTGTTGCATCTGGCGCTGAGCTTCTCTGTTTATGCCGAACTGAAAGGTTGCGATTATAGATGTTTATTCACGTCACAAGGATTTGATCACACTACAGTGTGAAACACTTCACAACTGCTCATGTGAATGGGGGTCACGGAGAGTTTAAAGACCTGATGGGAAAAGCTTATTGGCTAATGGAGGCATAGATATGCCCATTCATACAGTGCTGGCATTAAGTCTACAACATTTTTAACTTGTCCCAAGTATCTTTTGCAGGTGGAATATTCCACTTCTTGTGACCCACTTATTTAATCAGCTCTGGTACCCACACTTATGACCTCATAGCTAGTCCAACAGCTTTAAACCATCTCAGTATGTCAGCTCATTTAGTTTTAACCTATTTGTCATCAGTGGTTATTGTACAGCAGGGGTCTTCAACCTTTTTCAGGCCAAGGCTTCTCATCCACTTGTTAAATACAGAGATTGAACAGGGTCCACCTGTAACATATTGCATAAAACTGAGTATTGCAATTTAACCCTGACCTATAAAAACAGGCAATTAGTTCAATATTAATTTAGATACTTTATAATGTTAAGCATTTTTCCCCTTCACATACACTACTAGAGCTGCACGATTATGGATAAATTGAAAATGGAGATTACGATTCTCCCACAATTCTGAAGACAACTAAACAAAATAACATGTAATTTACTAGGTTCTGACAAAATATTAATTGCTGCCTTCACACTTTTTAAAAATGTTTAAATAATTTGAATTATTTTAAAAAAAAAAATGGTTTGAATGAATGATTCAATGACAAATACATTTTTTTTAACAGTCACTGTTCACTCTAAAAAATGCTGGGTTAAATATGGACAAACCCAGGGATTGAGTTGTTTTCACCCAGCCCTTTTTTTCGTTCAACCAAATTTGGGATTTATTTTTTTGCCAGCAATATAGTAATATAGTAAAAGGCATGTTTTTTATCACCCCGCAAATAGGGGCAAATTTGTGGGGTATTTTAAGCTGAAACTTGACCATACCAGAGACTTCTATTACATCATGTGAAAGAGGGCATAATAGGTGCCTTTTAACCCAACCTGCTGGGTTTGTCCATATTTGACCCAACTTAGGTTGTTTTTAACCCAGCATTTTCTAGAGTGTGGATAGAATCATTATTTGAAGTGTCAAGTTACTTTCAAAAGGTTATGTGCTCTATTTTGATCTCTAGAAGACATCTGTGTTTATATGCAAACTATAAACTTTTTTTCTCAGTACTTCTTTGATATTTTGAATATTTGCAACACATAAATAATGATACTGTGGTTGAAAAGACTGTAGGTAAAGCTGTTTTATATCTAAACATGATACTGCTTTCTCTGGGTCATCGGCAGGGCGAACAGATTTGAATGTTCCAGTATGATTTTGTCAAATTTAATAGGCACAGGCAAGTCATTGTCATTTAGGAATGAGATTGCGTGGGAGTTTGAATCGAGATCGCAATCTTTTAACGATTAATCATGCAGCTTACAATACCGTTCAAAGGTCTGAGGTTGGAAAGATTTTTTTAAATAAGTCACTTATGCTCATCAAGGCTGCATTTATTTGATCAAAAATACATTAAAAACAGTAATATAGTGAAATATTACAATTTAAATAACTGTTTATTTTAATATATTAAAAAAATATTTTATTCCTTTGACAAAGCTGAATTTTCAGCATCATTCCAGTATTCAGTGTCACATGATCCTTCAGAAATCATTCTAATATTCTGATTTGGTGCTCAAGAAACTTTTTTAGTAATATTAGTGTAATACAGTCATAAAACTTTACAATAAGGTTCCATTAGTTAACATGAACATACATACTTGCATACTTCTAAATCATTTATTAATATTAGTGAATTTTCATTTAAACATTCACTAATACTCTATTTAAATCCAAAGTTGTATCTTTTTTATTTAACAAAACATTTAAGACTGTAGCTTCCATGAACCAACAATGAATGACAGCAATGATTTTTTATGAACATTAACATAGATAAATAAACACTGTAACAAATGTATTGCTCATTGTTAGTTAATATAAGTTAATGCATTACCAAATGTTAACGAATAGGACCTCACTGTAAAGCATTACTAAAACAGTTGTTCTGATTTAATTATTGTGGAAACCATAATACTTCAATTATTTGAAATAGAAATCTTTTGTAACATTTTAAATGTCTTTACTGTCAAAAATAGAAAAGAAAGAAGAAAAAAATTCTTGATGACCAAACCTTTGAATGGAATATAGACACATGCACATAAAACAGAAAGTCCCTGAAGGATTTCTTCAGGGGCATCACTGGGACCTTGCTCCCCTCTGCAAAAATCTTCTTGAACCAGACCCAACAGTGAGGCTGAAGACCACCAATAATCCACAGCGATGCCTGCATCACTGTTAGGCCACACAAAGACATGACTAACTCAAACATTCCAATGCAATTAAAGCATCTTCTGCATGGCACGTTTCACTGAACCACTAGGGGCTTGTTAATAAGACCGCAGGGCTTTTACCGAAATCACAGTGAGAGGCGGGCGGTCCGTTCACATCTGTGACCGCTACACCGCATATGATCACCATGAGATAAGCTCAAATATGACACTCCGCAGATCCACCTGGACTCCCCCGACACTGCAATTATGAAACCACTTGCCCTCCTAGAGACACCTATAATTAATTCCTAATGGACTCAGAAATGATTTTAAGCCTTGTGACAGTGCTGTAAAACAGAGCTAAAGGGAAAAGGCCAAATAAAAATGGACAAAAAGAATGTCTTCTAAACATCACCAATTCTGTAGATATCATCCTAAAAAAGCATAAAAACATATAAATAAAATGGCATCATCAAATTATTGCTTGATTACATCACCTGTAGTGTTTCATCAGAACAGTTATTGTTTTCAAGTAACGAATAAAGAAACGCATTATTTTTAAAATTACAACAAAAATTTGTATTTTTCAAATAAGTAATGCAAGTTACTTTGTTTTCCCATTTATTGACTTAACATCATTGACATTTGCCAAAAAAAAAAAAAAAAAAAAATTGTAATTAAAAAAACAGCCCAGGTGAGAAACGGTAATGGGAAAGTAACAACACATTACTTTCCAGAAAAAAAGCAACTAACACAATTAGTTACTTTTTTTAGGAGGTATCACAATATTGTTACATTACTTTAAACAAAAGAATTTTAAAGTCACAATCCATATCCATTCTTTTCCTCAATGTAGCCAACATGCCTGTTTTTTCTCTAGGATATATTTTTGGAGAGGAGAATGTCCTGCATTGCTTTAGTCATCTGAGGTTCACAAGCTAAACAATAACACACTCTAAAGACATCGGGCAGATGTCCCTGTTGGATGAAGAGTACATTTTAAATGTAAGTATTGTCTTACTCATATCTGCAGATCTATCTAACCGTACATTTGGAAATACTATCCGTCAGAAGTTTGGACACGGTTAATTCATGTGTCCAACGATTTTAAAAAACTTTTTTCCAAAAATAATTGAAATTAATTTTGTAGAAATAAAATACAAATTGTACACCCAAAAATGTTTTTAAAGTACAGTTTTATTTATTTTATTGCTGCATTTTTATTTATTTAGTTGGAACAGATATTGAAGGGAAAATGCTTTTCATGAATTTACTGCTATTATAAAATGTGGATAATAAAAAAGTAGGTGCGTCCAGACTTTGACTGTTATTGTAAGTTTTAAATAATTAAAATACATGGTAAATAAATCACTCAACTTTTGTGAAATAGGCAGTGTATTAATAGATTGGTTTAAACATAGCATTAAAAAATATTTGGCCACATAACCCATGAATGGAGATGTTAGGGTTCTCTTTAGGGTTAATGTCCTATTTTATTATATTCCATTGTTTTTTGAATGCTATATTTGATTAAAGGGCTTAACCACCCATCTTCTTCCAAATCAGTCATACTCCATCTTTCTGAAATGGCACTGTTTTTTCTGATGTTAACTAACTGCTAAAACAATGTTTGCTAAACACTGCTGTGCAGAGACAAACAAACTGGTGGCAGGAACAAGTTAGGCCTGATATACGAGCCTCTTCTGCAATTCCTCTCAGAGATAAACATCATTAATACGCTACAAAGTACTTAGGCGGGACATTGGGTGCTACTTTGCTTAGGGTGGGGGGGGGGTTCGGTTTACCGTGAGGCAATGAGCTGTGGCGTTCTCTTCGCCGTGTGGGATACGTGGCAGATGTCGATGACAAAATCCGCATTTTCATGTTGAGAGTGGAGCCCTGCCACATACTCCAACAATAACAAATTCCAACTCAAATATGGTTTTACCCTAAATTATTTGAAATGCATGTCATGCCGTTAAGATTTATGTGGGATCGTGCGTAACGTTAAAGACCAAAGGGAAGAAATTGAGGAAAAAGTAAACATAAAAAATGAGAAATTGGTTGAAGCCACATTTTTACAGTAATTGTTTGCTTATGGACAATTGTTTTTGAACTATAAGCTAAGATTTCCTCTACAAATTAGTTTAAAAAAAAGACCCATCGATGGCAGACCTGCTTTTTGTTTATACAGCAGCTATTGTGATGCACATTCTAGAGCATAAACTTTATTTTGATCTGTAAAACTCCTAACTAGTGTTATAAGTGGAGCAGATGTACCTGTCAACCCTTTCCTCTGAGAAGCAAGCAACAGATGCATTTTCTGGGATTTCTATCTCCACCTGGTGGCTCTCTGCATGTTCACCTCCAATCCTCGTAAATCAGGTCAAGAGTGGAGACGCTGAAAACGAGTCCTTGCTCTTAAAAACTATTGGAAGCCACTAGGAAGTAAAGAAAAAACACAAAGATAATTTACACAGAGCAACGATATCATGAAGTGCAATACTATTCTACACACGTCCCCTTACACATACGCACATACGTTTCAAATAACGCTCAGAGTATATTTGAACTATACGACATAGTCCGGCAACACGAATAGAGTATTAACAGTGTTGACCTTGGCTTGGTTTGTGATAATGATTTGGCCGGAGCCGCCGGCTGGACTTGCTGGTGTTTTGGCTTTAGCTGTGTATTAAAGAAGAAAAGCAAAAACTGCAGCTTGACTCCCAGTGGACAATGTGGTTCTAAATGGGGGGATTGTGTGCGAGTCGAGAGTTTCTCCAGGGCATCAGACCTGAATGGTACAGTAGCATGAGCCCATTTAAAAGTAATTACCACAGCATGTTCCAGGGAACGTGTGTAGCCCTGCCATTCCGTATGAATGGTGGAAGAACATGTTACCAAAACTGACTTTTGTGTGCCGTTAAGGCATGGGAACAGATTTCATATACATAATGAGCAACTCATTGCATTAAGAAAAACAAATTATGCGTGGGACAATAAAGCCTAATACAAAAGGTTAAATATTAACAGCATGAAAAAAGCATTTCTACAAACACATGACATAAATGTTAATACAAAACACATCTTTGTGAGTCAGAAAACAGAGTGCACTACTACAAAAGTATCATTCACTGCAATGAAACAGTGGATGCATTTAATTGTTTGAACATATAAAAATAAACCACAACAAAGCAACACACATTTTGTACAAATAAAAACCTGAAATAGTTCCATTGTTTTGATTCGGAAAGGTGGATACAAGATTTACATTGGTAACTAAAACACTGCAATTTATGAGCACAGTAAACCTGGTTAAGAATGTACATACTCTATTACCAAAATAAAACTCATGGCATGATGGTATGGATCTTTAAAATAGCTGCTTAATAATAATAACAATAATAATAATGTAACATTTCGTATTGATGAGCAGTTGCACTTGATTTGATGACAAATTTTGCTAAGACAAAAAAAGAAACTATTGCCCAATGTTAATGATAGAAGTGTCCTAAGGGGCTCACAGACTGATAAAAGATTTAAAACAAAACCTCTTAAGAATTATACAAGTATAAAAGGCTACAAACATTAATAAATTACATCACTGACACAGAAAACACTTCACAAGGTGCTAGTAAAATAACTTTAAAATCCATCAGGGGTATTTTAGCTCAGGCTGGTCGTAGAAACATTGTTGATTTTTTTTTTTCTTATCCCCCATCATAAATGAATCATAATACACATGGTTTTCTGCATGTAAGGCCATATGAGAATAAATGTTACACTGTGTATTTTGTTCTCCAGGCAACACCTTTTGTCTAATGTAACAGAATGAAATGAAAACAAAACAATGGTTAAAAAAAAAAAAAGTACAGCTATTGTGTATCTAACAAAAAAAATGAAAAAACGTAATGACTATTTCTATATCTTTATATATATTTTTTGTTTGTAATTAGCAAAAACTAGTAAAAATGTATAATGAAGTATTAAGGAAAAAAGGATACAAAAAGTAGTCATTTAAAAAGCTATATACAGGCTACATTCTACATACTGTACTGTGAAGCAATATAAATGCATATTTCTTTCTAGGGTAATTGGTGCTGCCTGTGAAACAAACAGAAGAGAGAAAGTATCCCCATGTAGTGAAATGTCATGGATGAGGCTTATCATCAGTGCTAGAGATCCTATTTATGTAGTGTTTCGTTACTTTTGGCAAGTGTTTTGTAATGAAAAATGGAACCGTAATAAGAGCTACATTGTAAAACAGGATGACATAAAACTGATTGTAGTATCAATTTCTAAAAACAACAAAAAATATAGATATAAATAAAAAAGTAAAAGATGTGCTAACAATTCAGTAAAAGTTTAATTGTGACATTGTATGTCATGTGATACAATTGCAAGAACAAGGGGAAAATAAGATATTTCAATCATGTAATTAAGTAGAAATATGGTTTGTTATCGATATGCATGTTTGATTTTTGTTTCCCCACAAAAACAATTTTTTCCTATATTTGTTTAAAAAAAAAAAGTTAATAAGGATAAAGTAAAGCTATAGTTGTCATTTTATAGTAGCTATTGAGACAACATTACTAACAATACGAGTTCATATTTGTGCTTCACTGATGTTTTGTAAGTGCCTTCTGGCTTTTCTCAAGCTACCTATAACTTGTACAATTATATTAGGTCAATAAATATTATCTGTGATAGTGCTTAGCAAACAGAAAAGTACTTTTTCAGTTGTCCCATGTAGGTAATGCGTATAAAATGCTTTTTTGCTTAAGGAAAGTAAATTCCAAATGGGGGATTTTAAAATCACCCAGGCAGTTGTTGTGAAAATTATCTCTTTAGTAATACTTGTAAAAATGAAAAAGAAAAAGAATAGATAATGATAAGCCACATCCAAAAAGCAGTAATGAACTTCTTGTTTGCAACCTTCCACCAACCCTTCCCCCCCGAAACAATGCATGCAACTGGAATACATGCAAGGGATACTTTCTTTGTCTTGGAATGACTGCTATGTACTGTATCTTATAATATATTAGCAACCCCTGATAAACTGATAGCCGTAGTAAAACAAGACAAATTCTTCTTACAAAATATTAATAGCAGGTATTCTGTACATTTTTAATATCTGAAAGTTATAAAGTAAAAGAAGAGGCAAAAACCTATCTGAGCTATGTTCTTCTTAGAAATTGAAAACTTGTGGGATCCTGTTTGCGTTCCCGTCCATTTCAGTCCTTGCTGCTCTCATCCCGGCTCATCGAGGGAGGGAGGGATCAGTCCACAGGTCCATAAACATCAGGAGAAAGTCTAAGTCATCCATTGTCCACGCTACAGCAGGAGCTTGCCGTTACGATGAATCTTTAAGATTTTTCCAAGTCTCTGTTTGGCTGTTGCCATTCCTTTCTTTAGCCGCTTGGCTGTGGGCGAGACAAAGCAAAATGGTTAGCATATGCAACAACAACATCACAACTCTATGATCACCCACTTTCGCATCAATACTTTATTAAGCCACAGCTGTGTCAATAAATTTTTAATGGTGCAGAAATTGCAACTCTCATATTGGCCCGTGCAACATAAACAAACCTTTAAACTTGAATTAATACTCATCACAGAAGATCCTATTTATGTTTTGGCCAAAATCACCTTTGGCGTCCGTCGAGTTCCCACGTTCGACTTTTGCTGGCGGGACAGATGAGGTGATCTGAGATGATGACGATGATGAAGGCCGCCTCTGGCTAAGGAAGACTCCGGGGGCCATGGGTTGCGAGCTGCCGGCGGTTTTGCCCGTTCCAGTGCTGTACTCGTGGTCGGCCAGGTTGGTCTCGGAGTCTGGGGTGGGTTCTGGAGAGCTGCTGTCCTGAGAGAGTTTGTGAGGCTCCTCTACAGCCATGGGCTTCTTTTTGGTACTCTTTTTCTTCTTCTTGATTTTTTGCTCCTCCTGTAGTAAGAACTAGTTAGTAGGGTAATTTAACTAAATCAGTCTTACAGATGTTTCTATGAAAATGGAAGCTATTAGAGAGGATTCAGAACTTCTTTTACTTTAATGACACTCGAGCTGCATGAACTCCACAAGTTTGGGAAAAACCTGATGATCATGTTCTCCAGTATGATTTGAAAATGATTCAAAGTGCATATTGTTCTTTAAGACACAAAGGAGTTCACGTAGTCAATGCCACAAATTTGCGACCTTAAATAGCGCAGGACCAAAATAGTTCTGCATTTTGCAACAAAACCCTTCTAATCTTTCAAAATCCTTTCAAAGTTGTTTAAATGGAATTTTAAATTCCAAGATGTTTATGTGGTTTCAGACGTTTGAACCCCACTGTAAATGAATGGCATGATGCACTGTAATGATTGCAAATGAGACGTTCACAAAATTTTTATTAAGTAAATTGTTTTACTCTGCATTTACATGGGCTTACACTTTTTGGGGGAAATTTTTTGATAAAATTCGATTAGGTTTGCTGTGCTTGTTTGTAGGGCTACACAATTTGGCCAGAATTTTGTGATTATCAATGTGATTATAAAAATTATAATCTATAATTTAAAAAAAAAAATGTGTATTATTAGTACTAAAAAAATATTAAACAAAAATTCTAAATAATACTATTGTAATATTTTACTGTTTTTATATATAAATAAATATATAAATAAATAAATATATATATATTTATTTATATATATATATATATATATATATATATATATATATATATATATACACAATATATTTATATATATAATATTTATATAAATATATATAATATATATAATATTTATATAAATATATTTATTTATATATATATATATACAATGTCACTTATATTGTGAGATACTTTCACAACCCACTAGTGAGGATATTTGACTGGTTCTCACTAGCTTAAAAGGCTTATAAATCAACCAAAAGACGTTTTTATTTAAATCTAGTGTTTTGCACATGTTTCTGTGATGGTAGGTTTAGGAGTAGGGGTTGGGTTAGGTGATATTTTCTATCATTGACCTGATATAAAATCATTGGAAATCTATGCAATGTTCTCACTAAGAATAATAATAATAATAACTAAATAATACTATTGTAATATTTTACTGTTTTTATATATATATATATAAAATACACACACACACACATTTCTATTATAGTACAACTGTAACAAATGTTAAACCAATTGAGGTATCATTTTGGCAGAAAACCGCAGCTGCTCTTTTGTTGACAATAGCCAGTTTATAAGCACTTCTCATTATGTTTGGGAAGATGGCTGGTGCATGTTATGTTCCCCAGTGGACATTATTAGTGACCCAAACTCAGAGCAGATGCAGAGATGAGTTTGTGTGAAGCAACATTTACTGTGATCCAAGCCACTCTGAGCTACTAAAAACACAGAACCATAAGCCGTACCATAAATAAATAAATAAAACAGTGCAGCGTTTCACTCTGAAACATGCAGCGCATCTATTTATTTAATTAATTTTGCAGACTTTTGGACTTGATAATCACACTAAGCCAAGCCAATTAATATAATTTTCCATTGACCAAGCTTTTTGCCTTTAATTTCTGCAAATGCAGAATTTTTGCAAATGCAGACAATCACAAAATTGCTTAAAACTGGCTGATTAAATAACCCATCCGATGTGACTGCTTTTCACAATTTCTTAATATCAGTTAATGTTTTTAAATTGATAACATTTGGGTGTTGCGTTGAATGAACCGCTTCATTATGAGCATAAAGCGTTAACCTGATGAGACAATTTAGCTGCCGCAGCTGCCAGTCCTGTCTCTATGGACGCCACACGTGCCCCCTCCCGAGCTGGTCTCTCCTGTCGTGGTACAGTAGGCCCAACTCGTGCTGCAACAGTATGAATATAATCCTATGTGATTACATTTACATTTTAGTCAGATTCCCACCTGAAATTGTAGACTTCGTACTACCTGTTGGACTATACGGAGTGTCATCTGTATTTTTCCTTTTTTTCGATCTCGATTTGAAAATGGGGTTGTCCTCCTCAGATTCCAGAGATGGATAAACTGGAAAAACAGAAAAGTACAAGATTAAAAAAGGCAAAAGTTACATGCTCCATATGTATGGTCTAAAGTCATTAAAGAAAGCAATGTAAATATGTCGAAGCACATTACTTTTAAACACATAGCTTGTACATGAGAAACCACCCTATTTTTGCACTCCATAAACTACAGTGCTAAGTATTTTCTCATTGGACAGGATGTTAGCGTGACACAGATGCATGGCAGCTGTTCCTTGCCCTGCCTCGGCCTGCATGCACCTAGCTTCTTTGAACTCCACCACTCAGGAACACGCAATTTCCAACAATTAAATTATCAAGAAAAAGAAAAGAGATGTTTACAGAAAGGAGGAATGCTCGTGTGCTTGATAAAACGCTCTCTTAGTGTGAGTCCGAACGGGAATGTGCGTGCTAGTAATGACTAATTAGGGTATCAGATCAAAAAGCATTTAAAACAACAGTTTAAAACTCATGCTAATGGATTATTAACAGGCTTCTAATGGCCTTGCTGTTCTTGGAAGGGGTTCACAAAAGCTATAAAAAGGGACCACTCAAAAGGAGGGCTTGAAAAGTTCTAGCTGAGAGTAAACACGCCTGTCACTTTGCCGTGAATGAGAACCCTTAAGTCAAAATCAAAATCTAATCAGAACGTTGATAGAGCAGATTTACACTGTTTTGCTTTGCTCTAAGGACACCTGGGCAATTCCAAGTCATCATGAAACATCCTTGACAAATTGTCTCGCAGGAACTAATTGGTCTTGATAATAGTGCAAACAAGCTATCCAAGATGAAGGTACGAGAGAACTACAATCTGTTCTCCAAATGGCTTCTTAAAGGGATAGTTCACCCAAAAATTAAAGCTCAACATTTACTCACCCTCATTTCATTCAAACTAGGGCTGCACAAAATTTAAAATTATCAAAATATCGCACATGTACATTTTGTGATATGCATTTTACAATGGCTTGTGGTAACTGAATGATTACTTTCTTTACGAAAAGTCAAATTTGAGGTCGACACAGATAGCAGAAAATAGACTGGACACATGACTGTGACAGCGTGCAATCCCAAATTCAGTTCATTGTAACAGTAAACTGGATCCGTGCATTCGTTCTTAAAGTGACAGGAGACTAATATACCTGCTGCCGTCTGTGTCATTAATGTTAATCAAACAAAAGACAAAGAAAAAAAACTCACTGCTTTTGACTGAATTACTTTTGTAGCTTTAATAAGAATCAGTGTATATTTATTCATACACTAAAGACTAAGCAGTTTTATTTTTTTCATTATATAATTAAAGCATTATCGTATCGCATATCGCATTATTTCATGGGTTATCGCATATCACATTTTTCTTCTTTTGTGTTCCCCAGAAGATTTAACTTCTTTTTTTGGGTGAGCTATCACTTTAAGCACAGTAAAAGAATCAGTTTGAAGAACTTACCATAATCAGAATCCTTAAAGCATGCATCCAGGTGGTCCTGGTCATCATCGAACATGTCCGAACTGTCCACGCTGCTGCTCTTTTGCGTCTTTTTGGGCAAGCGTTTGGCTGGTCGCTTGCCGTTCCCCCCTGCTCCGGCCGCGCCGCTCGGCTTCTTGCTGGCTGAGCTGCTGTGCGAGTTGTTCTTAGCTTGGCTATTGCTCCAGGACGGTTGCAGACAAGAGTCTGAGGACTGCAGGTTAGCCATGGACAACATGCCCTGGATGGCCTCCTGTGTGCTGGGGGATGCAGGTGGCTGACTGTAAGTCCATCAATGAGAAATACACAACACACACGTACATTACTCCAAGTGTCAGTGGGAATGAGAAGCGATTCGAATTTTAGGAAGTGAGTCGGGTGATGGGGAGCAACGAGGATGGAAATGGACACTTAAAGGTGAAGTGTGTAATTTCTGCACTTGTGTGTTTCCCAGATTAAGAGTCCTAAACAGATGCCACTGGTCAGGTTAAAGATGGTCGATATGTTTCCAAGCTGCACATTTTATTTATACTGAAATTCTGAATATCTTGAAAAGCATTTTGCAAATAAAGCAGTATTTCAAGGCCAAATTATTCAGACACATGACTTTTTTTTTTTTTTTTTTATACACAGCTATCAATTTACTATTAAGTAAATGTGTTTCCATTATAGCTAATTCTCATGTCTACTTGCTGAACTTGCTTTAAAAAATGCATGGAAATATGTCAGTTTTTAGGCGCATTACATTTTTATTTGCATATACGTATACCCCCCCCCAAAAAAAAAAGTTGAATTAACTAAAAAAATTAATAAAATCAAATATTAATATTAGTTAAATATTATAAAATTAGAAATGCTGTAAAAAAAAAAAAAACAAAAAAAAAAAACTAAAACTAAAACAAACAAATTTAAATGAAAGCCAAATAGAGATATATATAAAAAAAACTGTTGATAAATACTAAAACAGTGTAAAATAATTATAAAACAACAGTGGCGATATCCCAAAATCTGCATTAAAATAAGATGGAATCTCACTGATGTCACTTTTCAGAGACATACAAATAGATTACTTATAGTTGATTGTGCATATCAATAATAGTAAATAAAAAAATACTATACAATATTGAAATATTTTACTTATCACAGTAAAATATTAATATCGAAAACATTACACACATCACCTTTAAGCCACCATAAAAATGGTTGATGTCAATCATGGCCAAAGAGCTTTTCCGCTGCAGCTGATGTGACATTGTTATGTGGATTTCTAAGGCAAATCTAAGGCATATTTAATGAACCGAACATGTAAAGCTAATGGGTGGGCCTTGCAAACTAACATGAAAATCCTAGTTAAGATTCAATCCAAGATGTCTTTTCAAAAGGCTAACCAAAAGTTACCTGCATAAACTATAACGTCTCTACTTTCATTCATACTGAACCTTCATTCAACCAAAACTGAAAGAACAAGCCAGAACTTACCTGTTCTGTCTTATAATCACATCTGCTCATTCAATAAACCACCAATCTGCACATCTCACTCTTGCTTTTCTAACTTACCTGTCACTAAACATTCATTCCCCATAAAAAAAGGTTAATTTCCTCATCATATAAATCTCTTTATATAGATCTTTTCATGTCAGAAGAAGATTCTACCATGTGAACTAATACTATTGTGTCCACATCTGCTTTCAAGCTTGAAGTAACTAGCAGAAAAATACAGATTTAGCTTTGCAGATTACCACCTATTAAGTGATTAACCAGTGAGGTGGAACAATGAGTCAAGAGCTTGTTTAATGTGGTCACAACTGACTGGAGGCATTTCCTCCCCACAATCCTGCAGTCATATGTCAGGTTTAAAAGCACAAAAAAATAATTTGAGAAATTAACATATTTTAGCCATGTTTTCCCTCTCATTTTGTGTTTGAGCTGATTTGCAGCTTTCAGCGCAGTGGAAATAGACCATCAAAAATGTGCCCAAAACAGCAAACAGTAAAATGAAGAGGAATGGCCTAAAGCTTTTGCTGTATTTGACAAATTAATAGTGCAGAGGGATTAAACAAATAATGCCAGCACATGTAAACTGCTTATAAAGAACCGTGCAAACTATTACTTTAGCCATTGTTCGACAGATGAAGAAACGCCTGTGCTCGATGTGTTTACAGTATGAAGTTTAAGAACTAACAGTTAAGCTAGAAATATGATGTGTTTTATTTCTTTAAGGGTCAGGAACATGCTTCATCATATAAACTGTATGTTCCCTTTGGCCCTCTGCCAAAGACAAAACATATCCATAATACATAATCTGCCACATTAGCGTGTGTGATGTATAAAACATACCACATGAATCATGAAAATGAATGAACTAGTGATGTGCACAACTGACCAGTCGATGGATTGTCTAAACAACTAGTTGCTTAAGGAAGCCTTGTATAATTACACTAGTTTAGGGTCATGTACACCAGATATGATTTTTCACATAAGACACATTTCTTGTGTTCAAAAACAGATGGACAGAGCAAAAGAGTATGGAACAGAATGTGAGGTCTCAAGCCATGTATTTTTAAACTATTTTAACTTGAAACAAACACAGTAAGATGCCGCACAAGGGCCAAAGATGTCCATCTGTATGTATATACCCATTTAAAACATTTTAAAAATATAAAAGCAGCAAAAATGAAAATTCTGTCGTCTTACGCTTATGTTGTTCCAAACCTACATGAGTTTCTTTCTTCTGTCGACCTAAAAAAAAAAAGATATTTTGAAGAATTTCGGTAACCTTACCAGACAGTTGACAGTAGCCATTGACTACCATAGAGGGAAAAAAAATACTATGGAAAGTTACTGTCAACTGTCTGGTTATCACCATTCTTCAAAACATCTTTATTTGTGTTCAACAGACAAAAAACTCATACAGGTTTGGAACAACATAAGGGCGACTAAATTATGACATTTTTGGGTGAACTATCCCTTTAAATAGGATAAATGACATATTCAAATCAGCAAAAATATAGAATAAATATCTAAGACCTTTATTTCTCAAAACTATCAAAGAGTACACAAAAATAACAGGCTATGGATTATATTAGGAAATTTAATAATGCTGCTTTAGGGGGGATGAATTTCTCGGAAAAGGTTTACCATGCTGATAGCATGCCAAAGTATATGATGTTAAAATTCTTTCAGAAAAGTTGCATCTCAAAGTTGCAAAAACTCCAATAAAGGTAAATAAATACCCTATTCAAGCCTTATTAATAAATTAGGCTAACCCATGCCTTTAAGACACAAGTATACGGACAACAATGTGCATACCTGTTGTTACTGTAGTCAATGCCGCCCACTTGTTTGCTGGCCTGTAGGAGATCCAGAATCCCAGCTGAACTGCCCCCTTTCTTCTTGGAGACCTTGGAGTTACGACCTTTGACCTCTGTCTTGGCCTCCGTGTCTATGTGGAGTGATTCTTCATCTGATGAATCTTGATTCTAAAATAACAATGGAAAAAACACTATTTGACATTAAGTAAATAATTTAAATGTATCAAAACATTCACAAGAAGCTGAACGTTTTTGCATCTGCAATATTCATTCTTTATAATGATCCAGGATATCTCTTGGGTTTTTTATTGGTATATCCTGTAGCCTTTTGTAACTTCTCACATAGTTCGCCTGTGGGACTCTGCCATGATTAACTTTCTCGCTCTCATTTGATTCAGTCCACAGCTATTTCCTTCATCAGTTTTGAGGTGATATTTGGCTTCGTCTTGCAGCTCGCTCTCTTTGATTTGTGCCGTATGTTGGTTTAAGTCGGAACATTATGGGTGAATTATCGCAAGCCGAGAACATCAGCGCTGCGATGTTTTAAATGCATCCAGAAGGAATTAATCAGCTACTTCATGAAATAAATATTGGAGATTTGAATTTTATCCTAATTTCTTCCTGTTTACTGTCAATCAGCCTTTTAATGTTATTACCATTGTCTGATTAAAGAGAAATATTATGGATGTCCTGTTACACTGGACCAGCCCTACAAATGGAGTTGATGCTTACCTTCATGTCCGACGGTTGTAGCTTTGGCTTTTTCGATGGCTGAATGGGCTCTTTGATGTTTGATAAAACTGTAAATACATGTCAGATGTTCAAGATTATTCTCACATAGCATGAAATGAAAGATTTATTGTTAATCAGTTAAAAGAACTAGTGTATCTAATACAGACAGGCCCACATGGAATCAGCGGCCACAGATTTCCACATAATCTGAATGCCTGTCACTCACAATTTTCTACATATGTGCCACCCAGGGACCAAAATTAACAAATACAACTATATCCAATTAAAAAAAAACGATTCAATTTAATGTATGGAGGCCAGTAGCTTTATTAGGAAATGCAACTGCAACTTGCCCCTGGAAATTTACTATCAGAAGTTTATCTAAGATTTGATGTGGTGACACATGTGAAATATTCCTTTTGTCTGTATATCTGTAACACAATGACCTGAGTTGTTTGCTACTAATTCAAGAAAAAAATAATAAAAAAGCTAAACAATTCCACTGTTATTAGGACAAACTATTAATTCATTTAAAATGATTCAAATAATAATGAAAAACAGTTTCATGGTCCATAAGAAATATTTATGACCAGTAAAATTTTACTAATTTCACTTATCATTGGCAGATATTGCCAAATGTTTATTTCAGACCCTACCCCTTGTGTGTTCTTATTGGTATTCCCATATACTAATAAGACTGTAGTTTAAATCATTATTGTCATTTAAAATCAGTGTAATAAATGTAACAGAAGTCTGCAGATTCCATCTGGGCCTGAAGTCTATAATCATTTTTACTCTTAAAATTATGTTTTATTTAATCAGAAAATCACCCTGGCCCAGATCGCATATCATGAAGCCTTACAGGAAAAGTCTCTCTTGACTGCGTTCTTTTTCCTCCTGATTGGGAATTCGTCGATCTTAAGCTCCCCCTCATCAGAAACGTACTCATACTCGTCTCTCACAGGCTTGGGCTTTTCTTCCTTGATGTTCTGTATTGAGCCAAAAACACTCGAATTGGTCTGGGTTTTGAGCATCTTTGATCTAAGAAAAAAAAGACGAAAAGAACATTAGTTAGATTGTCAGAAGAGACGATACAGGCATAGAATTTCTCAAAATTAGGGCTGTCGATCAAATTAAAATATTTATTACTGCACTTACCCCAGCAACTTCTTATTCGACAATGAAAATGCAAATTTATTGTCTTTATGGCTGAGTAGACCTTTGTCAAATTTGTGCTCTTCTTCCATTTTCAATAACGAATCAGGTTTGCTGTTCTGCAAGATGAAAAGAAACACCAAACAATCATCAGTGCTTTGAAACTCTTCCCGTCTCATGCACTTCATGGGTCTTCGCTGTCAGCCACGTCCACTGTGATCAGACGTCAAAGACTGAAGCCATTGCGGCTGATGACCTTGAAGACTATCTAGCAGAGAGACTCCTCTCCATCTGCAAATGTTTGGCAAGCAGCAAAGGAGCACTCGGATCAGGAGACTTGGAGCAACTACAAACATTCCTGGGCTGTCTGGCATTGAATTTTCCTCCTTGAACGAAAGCCCTGTAATGCCTTCCGTTCACCAGAATTAAGCTTTTCCTACAAAAGCCATCCCATGTTATCCAACAATAACGCCACAACATGCTCATTTTGATAGTAGAAATGAAGGCATATGTAAATACTTAGCTGGCATGTCTAGGATATGACATAGTATTAGGTAAACTTTGAGGCTGGGTAAAGGGTTCTGCTGCTTTGATGAACCCAGAACAGAGAGAGTGACTGAGCCGCAGAGTTATTTCTGCTGATTGCTTTGATCTAAAACGTGTAAATCACTTCTGGATGATCCCAAAGCCCAATGTGCTACTTTTCAACTTGTCGGGGTTTGATTTCATTTGCATGGTTTTTCAAAGCCTCTCTCTAGGCACTGATCTATGTTGCAACGGAGGAAATCATTACGTTTGCATTACACAACGTTATTCATTACAATTGTGTCCTTACATTGTAAACCTAACAAACGTACCTTATATTTCCATTTGGCCTCCGTCTTGTTCTTATTATGCTCTCGAATCATCTCAAACTTTGCAACGTCTTTCGGTTTACTCGTCTCTTTCTCCAAAATACTCATCCCAGTCTTTAACAGCTGTGTAATGCGAGAGACAATAAAATGTGTTTATTTTAAATGGATAAAAGTGCATACTGACAGTTGACAGAGCAGGGTGATATATTTACAGTATATTCACAAATGCAGTATCATTATATATCGTTTATGTTCAGTTCATTTTAATAGATTCAAAACTCATTTAGAAATGTTCCTGGAAGTCTAAAAATGCTTTAGTAAAAAATATACACTACCGTTTAAATGTCTGGGGTCAGTAAGATTTTATTTTTTGAAAGAAATGAATGCATTTATTCAGCAAGGATGCATTAAATGCTGCTCTTTTTAACAATCTACTATATTCATCAAACTTCTATTCATCAAATAATCCTGAAAAAAAAGATTACGGTTTCCATTCCATTAAACTATTAAGCAGATCAACTGTTTTCAACATTGATAATAATAAGAAATGTTTCTTTAGCAGTAAATCAGCATATTAGAATGATTTCTGAAGGATCATGTGACACTGAAGACTGTAGTAATGCTGCTGAAAATTCAGCTTTTTGTATCACAGGAATAAATTACATTTTAAAATATATTAAAATAGAAAACAGTTATTTTAAAGTATTTTGATAAAATTAAATGCAGCCTAACATAGGAGTTCAAAATCATAAAATAAAATTGTACCGATCCCAAACTTTTAAACAGTGGTTTATGTAGGAAAATATTGCTATTTATGTGCATATAAATGACAACGCTAATTTTTGATACTATTTTTTTTTCCCCCACTGCATTTTACTTCTTGCATTACATATTTTGATGGATTTTGTTACTATTTTTTGCCTTGAATATTTTCTTATGGATGTTTGGTTGAAATTATAAATCCACCCTTACAGGGATAGTTCACTCAAAAATGAAAATTCTGTCATCATTTACTCACCCTCAAATTGTTCCAAACCTGTATAAATTTCTTTGTTCTGTTGAACCCAAAGGAAGATTTTTATTTTTGGGTGAACTATCCCTTTAAGTAATTTTACACACATTATAATATATATTGAATATTATAAGGCTGATAAAACTTTACCTTTTTGGGCTGATCCATCTTGTTCAGTATGTCCTTTGCATGGGATTCAAGAGCTGCCAGACTCGAGGGCTTTTTCTCAGGTAAAATACCTTCTTTTGCTTTCTTCCCTTTCTTTTTGCCACCTTCTTTTATTTTGGGTTCCTTCGGTGGTTTGGGTACCTTGGGCATTTTGGGCGGTTTGGGTGGCTTTGTGGCTTTCTTCCTAGCTGGCTTATCTCGTGGCGGGGAGGAGATGTGTGCAGGGGACGTGGGCTCTTCTGGTTCTGATAGAGCAGATGGGGGTTCCTCGGCTGGGGGCTTTGAGTTGCTGGGTTCGCTCTTTATGGCTTTTGTTGCATTCTGAGACAAGAACACAGTGGAGAGGTTGTCAGCCATTACCGATTCTGACAATAACTGATTGAACATGTACAAAAACATTCTACATAATAAAAATCAAGATCATATCTGAATAAATGAGAGTAAAGACATCCAACAAAAGTCTCTAACGACTTCGCAGTGTCTCACCTCTGAAATCCGAATCTCTTTGGCAAGGTCTTTAATGAGCTGTGCTGGCTTCATGTTTTCTGGAAGCTCGTCCTCATGCTCTAAAAGAGCCTTTGGGAAAAGACAAAAGACGAGAGTTACGGTCAACTTACATCATTGAAACTACAGGATATCGAAAATGTCCAACTGAATATGTACCTGTTTTTTAGTCCACGATCTGAATGCTCCATTGACAATTTTGGCACCGTGTACCAAGTAAGGAGGTGGCTGCTTGTTTGCCTTATGTAAACCTGCAAAATGTTTAGGAAATTTTGCATCAGAGTCCATTATTCCCATCTGGATCCAAACACTCAACTAGTGCCGTATTACAAACATAAGTTCCTCTCTAGTAAGGGCTGTTTTCTAAATAGGCAAATTGATGAAAGGTCCAACTTTCCTTAAATCATTAGCAGCAATGGCTAAGACTGTGGTCGCCCTGTCAGAAATGCTCAGAGCATGAAACTCACTGAAAGAAGGTGGGGGAGCACATTACACCAGAAATAAAAATGGACTACATTTTCAACCTGACCCATTACTGTTCAATAACAAAGGCTATTCATATATCAAACTGATTACTTCAATCCAGAGGGGCCTAAAAACATGTTCATGTGCAGTCATAGGCATTTTTTGGAGCGCCAGCTTCAACATTGATTACATTGGACTGGATACACAGCCACTACAGGAAATATATTCCACACTGCATTTAAATGAATAACATGAACATAAAGTGAAAGCTGAAACAGTGAAACGAGACGGGGAGCAATAGAGCTGGCGGTGGCCCAGTCGGCCTGCTGGGCCGGGGGCCAAGGTCTTTTTTTTCCACTACCTGAAGTCACACACAAGATTTGAACCCTTTAAAAGATGACCTTGAAAGCTGATTCCCCCATCTGAACATCAGATAGCTTGGAGACCAACTGCGGTCCTTTTTGCAATGTGCGCGCTACAGCAATCTGGCAAAATTAAGTAACGTGACGGGGGAAAATGGTGGAAATATAAACACGCAGTCCAAGGCCAGATGAGGGGAGTTTAAACACCAGGTTGTAATGGAGCAAGTGATTCTGCCTTTTGAAGCTAATCATCTGTGAACTCCACGATGCACCGATCTAATGACTGCAATAATACGCCGGGTATCCAGACCCTCCTCATCTGCTCAGCAGGCCCCTTCCAGGATCACGCACAAAGCGAGCGAGGAGGAAGCCATTTGAGTCTACCTTACAACATTAGATCTTTTTATTTCCAGTCCCAAAGTTCACTATTACGGATAAATCTTGTGGTGTGCAGGATGGAGAGGCAATTTTTGAAAGCAAAACCTTTGAAGCCACTTCAGGGGAGTCACACAGGGGAATTTTTCTGCGATTGAATTTGATTTAAGTGATGATTTAAATCTGCAATAACTTGAATGGTTGCAGTGAAATTGACCCTTGCTCTTTTTTACTTGTGAGTTTTGTGAAACCACAATACCTACAAACAAGCCAAATGAAAACATACTTTTTTTAACTGATTATTTTTATTAATTGCTCACCTTTAAACCGCTCCAGGTAGTATTTTCCCACATACCAACATGCCGTTTCGAAGTTTGGAAAAGGAGTGAGGCTGGCAACTTTGAGTCTTTTTTCCACCTCATATGCTCTGAGTGGAGAAGCAAAGGGAGGATTACTTAAAAGTGTGCCTTGAGAGGAAATCATGGTCTCACAGATGTGAGAAATGCACTTCAGAAGGCAAAAGCATATGCTCTTGACTTCCCCTCTTTCTTTTCATTGCTTCAGAGGCTTGTTAGTGCCAAGAATAGAACAGAGAAGGTTTGACGCTTGAATGCTTCAATTGCATCACCATCCTCCAGTTGTCATTGCATGGCAAACTGCATGTAATAACATTTAAAATGGCAACAGCCAAAGACATTAGGCCTATAATCCTACATAATAGTCATACAGTATGCACCAAACCCTCTGTACTTAATGTGTGTGTGTGTGTGTGTGTATTATATTTTTATTTTTTTTTTTTTTTTTGAATAGCATACTTTAGTAAACTACAGTTCTGTTCCAAAATCGAAATAAATTGCTAAATTGCTAATCAAACGATGCATAAAACGCATCAAAATACATGGCGTACACAAACATTTTTAATCATAAATAACTATATTTTACGGATACGTTTGAGCACTGACTGAATTATATTTATAATCAAAAAACATTTTTCTAACTTTGTGCACCATTTTGGATGGATTTTTATCACTAAGATCATCACACTGCATTATGGGAACCTATAAAATTGAACATACAAAGCTTGTCTTACAGGGAAAAAAAGTAGATCACTGACCTCATTTGCATCTCTACGCTCAGACTGTGAACAAAATGCCCGGAGAAGGCTAAGCAGTCCACAGGAGTCAGTATTGCATTAATCCATCCTGTCATTAAATAAAAACAAAGAAATATTAGAGCTTAGAGCTTCATTTTTTATTTAATAACTGGCACCCTGATGTCTCACCTGATGGAATGAAAAGAGTTTGCCCTTGTTTAAGTGTGCACTTGTAACACTTGTCCACTTGGTCAGCAAAAAACATCTCGCTGTGGTTGGAAGAGGACCTCCAGCGCTCATACAGAGAAAGGTTGGCAGAGGTGGGCTTGATCAGAAAAAAGATTTTCTCTCCCTATACAATACACAGGTCAAATATACAGTTCAACATCCACTGTACAACAATATATGACCACAGAATACAGTGACTGGTCAATCAGAATCAAGAATTCTAGAGAACCGTGTAAAAAAATATCTTATGTGTTGAATAATTTGTTCTTATGTATTAAATTGACCAGTTCTTTGTTGATTGCTATATAAATTTGTTACTAATGAACAAATGACTAAGTTTGTTTTACTTTACACCATATCAATAATTATTTAATTTTTAAATCAATAAATAATATATTTAAAAAGGACATAAAATAAAAACTATGGTAGGCTTTAAGAATAAAAAAACGCATTCATGAATTTAAAGTGCTTTTTATCATAATAATAAGGAGCATTGAGCTTACCTTAAGTACATGATACCACACAGAGGCACCTCCACACTCAATGTGGAAGTCTGTGTAGCTGTCTTTCACACAGATAAGACAGTATTTGGACACTTTGGGCTTCCCCAACAATGCATCGTCAGGCCAGTAGTTGTCCACCCAGGATAACTTCCGAACTATCTGCGGACTTTCAACAATATTGGCCATTCTAGAGAAATAAGGGGAAGAATGGTAAATGTTCTCCAAACTCCAATAAATATGTTTCTAATGACACACGAATAAAAAAACACCCATATTATTATATTGACGTACGAATTTTATGCAAATAATGTTTTTTAAAAAAAAAATAGTGTTTATGCTTGATTATGCTGTATATTGTGAAAAAATTAAAGCACTTTTTTCATTATTACTTAAAAAAGCTATTTTAATTTGATAAAAAGGAGTGTGCTTTAGTGTATTAGGTTTTGCTGTATCAAAATAGATTCTAAAACTGTGAAGTTTTTTTTTTCATATGCTTTTTTCATAGCCCTTTGCAATTTTTTTATAAGACTGCTTACCTCGTGTCTGAAAACTCCAGGTTGATCACATTTAATACTTTCTTTCTGTTTGTGCTGTAGTAAAAATCAACAAACTCTTTTAACTTCATCTTGCTGTCTGTTTGTTTGGTTACATCAACAACATCCACAAGAACATCAGGCCCTTTGAATGAAAAAAGTAGACAATTAGAACAACATACAATCCCGAGAAGGAACGCATAATTTACTTCCATTCTGATCGTCAAAATTGAGGAACACTTGGTTTTATTATACTTCCACTATCAGCAACTGCATTAATATTAATAGATTCTAATCAACAACATACATGACCTAAATTCACTTACCAACATAGTTTTCCACGTCACTGACGTAGAATGTGGGTGCAGGCATGGCCATCCCCAGCCCATCTTTCTTCTGGATGAGAATTGGCTCGTTGAATCCATTCTCCTCAAGGTAGTCCAATGTCAACTGACTTCCAGACAGCTTGACCACCACATCTTCTGAACTGCAGTGGAAAATACACCGTAAGAATGTTACCTACAGTCAACCACACAATCTCTTCAAGACATCATACTGGAATCTCTTTCACATGTCTGGTGGAAAAGTTCAAAGCATGAGCAAAGCTGATCATGGAGCGCCATCTTCTGGACACTGAATAAACTGAAAGGCTTGGACATTATCATGAGCATTATCATTTTTAAATTCTTCACACCTGGACTGGGATGATCTTCACAAAGGTGCATAAATACGTGTACTCTACCTGGGGAATGTCCTGCTGCGCAACTCTTTTATGAACACCTGACTGCCGTTTTGAACCGGTCTGACGTCTCCGCTTTGCCCCGTGTCATGCTTATTCCAGCTCTTTTTCTTTTTCACTGTTAAAATTATAAACAGATTAAACCAACCAAATTAAATTCAGACATAGTGACCATAATTCTCTTTACTCTTTCTCGTTGCTGCCAGTTACTTAATACAGAAAAAAACAAAAACTTTTGTAAACTGCAGAAGAAAAAGCATAAATGTATGAGTGTGCACAGAAGATTTTAACATCAACATGATGATTTGGTTTGTAACTACAATGTAGTTCTGTGTCATTTTTAATTACATTATTTCTTATGAATATTATATGGTATTTCGTTAATGGTAATGGGACAAGGCTATTTCAGTTGTAAAGAGATTATCACTTATCTAAAACTTGTTTTCATTCATTATTGGGTTGGACTGATAAAAAAAAAAAATGTAAAGTAAACTTCGCAATTAATTAGAGAAATGGCAAGTAACACATTGAATTAAACATGACATTTTATAGTAGAAAGACTGAAATAGTATTTTCTTGTAAAACACTAATAATCTTTGTTTTATTTAAAACTTTGAAAAAATAAGTTTTAGTGCATATTATGTACCAGGTTTTTGATGGTAGTGTCAATGTTTGTACAAAAATATGATACCAAAAATTATGAAATTGAATAATTAATTTAATTTAATATTTTTTTTTAAATGTCATACTTATTTAAACACACAAAATACAGTAATGAAACTCAGTAAAACAGTCAAATTCTGAAATATTGTTACAATTTAAAATAGAAGTTTAATAAGTGTTTTAAAGTGTAATTTATTCCTGCGATGCAAACCTGAATTTTCAGCATTACTCAAGTTTTCAGTGTCACATGATCCTTCAGAAATCATTCTAAAATGTGACCCTGGACCACAAAACATAAGGGTCATAAGGGGTCAATTTTTTGAATTTGAGATTTATACATCATCTGAAAGCTGAATAAATAAGCTTTCCATTGATGTATGGTATAAGGATAGGACGATACACAACTATTTGACAGTCTGAGGGTGCAAAAAAATCTAAATATTGAGAAAATCACCCAAGTCCTTAGCAATGCATATCCACTCACAAAAATACATTTTTGATATATTTACGGTAGGAAATTTACAAAATATCTTCATGGAACCTGATCTTTACTTAATGTCCTAATGATTTTTGGCATAAAAGAAACATCGATAATTTTGACCCATACAATGTATTGTTGACTATTGGTACAAAGTACCTGTGAGACTTATGACTGGTTTTATGGTCCAGGGTTACATATGCTGATTTGGTGCTTAAGAAATACAGTTGTGGTGCTTAATATTTTTTGGAAACTTTAAAAAAATAAAAATAAATAAATAAAAATCCAGGAATCTTTGATGAATGGAAAGTAAAAAAAAAAAAAATCTATTAATTGCATCTTTACTAATTAAAGTATTACTTTATTATCTTACTGACCCCAACTTTTAAATGGTAGTTTATATATACAATGCATTACTGTATATGTCAAATACTACATACTACTGATATAATATAAAACAAGACAATTTAGTATAACTCTAATTCAACTCCAATTCATTCTCAGTATGAAGGAAATATACTCACAGGTGGATTTGCCGTGGGTCTTTTCACAGTTAGGACAGTGATAGATGTCAATATCTGGTGCTTCATCTTCATCCACTCCCACACAGCTGTAAAAAACAAATAATATACATTTATTTATTTCTATATCTCCATTGCAATTTTATTAAAATAGCACAGCAGCTATCAACATTGAGTTACAGCAATAAAACCTGGTTAATCTCAGTTCTATAAAACAAATTTGCAATATACAGTGCATATATAATTATTCAAAGATCTTGTTCAAATTGAATTATTCTCCACTGACAACCATTTAAAACCATGTTTTCTAATAAAATATTCTGAATGAGAATGTTAACAGATGGCTTTATCTAAATATAGACTTTCTTGGTGTGGACAAATCTTTGTCAGCTTATCACATCTGGTCGCTGATATTTTCTTGACAATGGCAGCCCCTAAGTGGTTAGACAGCTTTGTTTCGCAGTCTCAGGCCACATGTCCTGAGGTATCAGAGGCCCCTGGCAGTCCAGGGAACCGACCCGGTCCATAATCCAGTCCTGCATGGTGCATTTTTGACGATGCACAGTGTTCAGCCTAAGCCAAATATGGCGTGTAGTCTGATGGCCAACAAGCTCAACCTCCTTCCAGCTGGCTTTAGAGTCTACCACATGACTTTTGGCAAAACTACAGCAGAGATGTCATGTGACATTAATAGTGGCTTTCTCTTTACCACTGTCCCATAAAGCTGTTGAAGTGTTGTTGTATCACAGTTTGTAACTCCTTCAGAGTTGTCAGTGGTCACTTAGTGACACAGAAGTGATCTCAGTTTTATTTATGCGTCTTTTAAACCCAATTAAGTGCACTAGCATGTCCTATTAAACAGAATTAAGTTTTTTTTTTTTTTTATATTTCTGATTTTATAATTATTTCATATCTCTTTTTACTTTGACGTTAGGAGTCTGATCAGTGGCAACAAGACATATGAAATCCACTGAGATTCAAGGCTATAAATTAACCAAACATGACAACCCACCAAGAAGCTAAATACTCTTTATAGGCAATGTATGCATTTTTGTCACCCCATCTGCAGTGCAAATGTTCTTCCTATACTAATATAACCCTGATGTATCTATAACACATTCCAGCCATTAGGAGGAGCTGTCCACGGGTCATGAGGAAATATTGAATTGGGAGTGTCCATTATGGGCTCTCCTCCAGCGTGGTATAACTATTATGTGCAGCCTTATGAATATCACACATGCTGTCCACTCAGATGGTGGGTGGTGTCAGCACCCTTGAATCACAGCAAAAGTGAAAGTAGCCAAGTCTCACTGAGCCTCAGGACAACAAAGAGTGCATGTGGGTGTGAAGGGTCAAACCGCCCACTCGTGCATCAGGATTAGCAGTGAAATACACACTTCCATGTTCTTCGCCTCTCCTTTGCTAATCCTTATCATGAGTATCTGTATGCTGCCATAAAGGGGCCAATCCCTTGTCGATTTAAAGGAGCAGTTTACACATAAAATTAATATTGTGCAGTTAATAATTCATCATGTCATTCCAAACCCATCTGCCATTTTTACTTTCAAAGTACACAAAAGGAGTATACATGATCCCAAAAAATAAAATAAAAAAACACCAAAAACTCTATAAAGCAGAATGTATGTGCTTTATTTATATATATATATTTTTATCTCCTTTTGTGTTCCATAGGGTGAAAATTTATTTAATGTACCGATGTAACATGTTTTTGATGTGTACTAGTCTCAATGTTGGTACAAAAATATGACCAAAAATTATGAAATTAAATCATTAAACTTAAAAGAAAGTAAATACAATACAGTAAAAACAGTAATACTGTTTTCAATCTGAATATATTTTAAAATAATGATTTATTCCTATGATGCAAAACCGAATTTACCACTTTTACTTTTATAAAAAAACAAACAAAAAAGAGCTTTTGAAGAATGTTCATGCAACAACAATTTATAGACACCACAGTGGTCAAAATCCATAAAACTATTTAAAAAACACGTATATCCTATATTACTTGGAAAAGAGTGTGAAATATTATTTTTTGTTCCACAGAGAAAAATGGCATTTAGGTTTGAACAACATGAAGGCGAGTAAACAACAACAGATTTCTCATTATTGTGTAAACTGTTCCTTTAAGACAGAATACACACTGCTTGTCTCTCTGTGAAATTACATTCGGAACAACATGTCTTGTTGTGCTGGCACAATAGACCCTAAATCGTCAAACGACCGCCTGGCTGCAACGGATCTGCAGCAGCGCGCATGATGATAATGTTTATTTACGGGGCCATTTTGTATGTTAAGTGTTGACAGTCCAAGGAGAACGCCTCAAAATCCCTTTCTGGAAATAGTCACATCTAAGAAAGCATCTTCTTAAAAGCACCAACGACACCTTAAGTACCTTAATGCAGTCATTGTATTCTATTTTGTGTCTTACAAGAAAGTAACATGATCAGTGACAAATAGTCTTTAAATACTGCTTGAGTCACACCGGTCAAAGGCAGAAATAAGTGAAAAAAAAATGTCATTAACAAGAAAAGAAAAAAAAAAGGAACTGAAAGAAACTACGACTGGATTTTCACTCTGAGACAATGTAATTACACACTGTCATGATAGACTAAATCAACAAATACAACAACAACAACAACAAAGCATGAAGGAATGTACCTAACATTATGGCAGCTCAAAATAATTCTTCCTGTAAAATCATCCTTGAGACAGGTGTAATCAGAGTATTATTATAACTTATTTAATAAGCCTGTGCAATATGCCAAAGCTGCTCTGTCACAGACTAGCCATTATTGTTAATGGGACAAATCACATTTAGGATCTGATGCGCCACTTGTAGCTGGCATCCTGCCCTGTGAAAGGAGAATGATGTCATTCATTACCACCTGATGAGTCGACTCGAGAGCACACGCCCACAACCACAAACAGCGGCATGCGGTCAGGAGGTGTGTTGCAGACGGCAGTGTTAAAAAACGTATTCGTTTCTGTTCACCAGCCAGTATGTATGAAGAAATCATTATATCAACATGTTTACCCTTGATGGAAATGTATGCTGGTCATAGAGGCACCTTTAGGAACGGATTAAACATTTATAAAACAAATATAAATAGTACGGCTGTTAATGTAGGATGATTAATTCAAGCAACTAAAGGAAGATGTAATAATAGTGTGGAAGTGGAACTTAGTAATATCTTTGGTAGTGATGCTAATCAAAAAAATGACTTAAAAGTAGCCTTGTGGATAAAAATTCCAACAGCATGATTTTAGTTTAGAGCCCGTAGCTGCTAAGGGGTGAAGCTGAGGTAAAAAGCGAGGTTACCGAGTTCACGTGTCCTCGAACAGGCCGTGTAACCTACAGTGTTCCCACACTTTTTGACCTACACATTTCTATGAATTAAATTTTCTGTTAGCTTTTCAGTCATTTGTGACAAGGATCTGACTAAAAAGCAAGTTTGCTCTACACACAAGCAATATGAAATAAAGTGCAGAGCAAACTAGAAAAATGTGTATTCACTATATTAATTCCCATGACTTTTAGAGGCCTGGATAACAAGTTTTTCCATGATCTTGGGAACCCTGATCCTAAAGTTACTTATGGAGAGTTCTTCCTACAAATGAGTCACTTAGGCTAATATTTTTGAACCGTCGGTTCTTTTGATAAAAAATCTTATCAGTAGCTGTCTGAAAGCATCATCAAATTTAATTTAATTTAACCAAAATATTTCATAAACAAACATGCAAAGGGTGGGGGGTGCGTATAACTGAATGGCAGAAACAATCTGCTGAGCTTTCTGTGCATGTCTATCTAGCACTGATAAACATCAGTGTGCATTTTGTAAGACAAAATATATCAATGAGCAATTTAAATCTGTCATGGTTAATTGCAGCAGACAAAATTGTAATATTGATTTTTATATATTCATATACAGTCAAACCAAAAATTATTCAGACATTTTTTATTTGATTTTTACTAGTGTTTGCAGGACACTATCGCTCGTTTAAGTGAGGATAGCAAAATAAAGTAAACTGTGACATATTATACATAAAAATTCTTCATAAAGTGGACTACCAGTAAAATTTGGAACCAAAAATGATTCCAAAACTTTGATCTGACCATGTTTTTCTTAAGTGACATCTGACATAATTAAGATTATTATTTTCTGACACAGTTTAACTCTGAGATCTTGTCATTTTTATTCCCACTATGGTGAATAAACTGTATTAATGAATGAAACGTTCAAGGCGTCTTAATATATATTAGTTTGACTGTATATATTTATCTTTTTGTTTCTGTGCTCTATTTATAAGCGGTTAAATTTAAGATGCATGGAAGAAACTATTATAACCCGTGTTTAGTTGGCTAAATAACTGCAACAGATAACATTATTTATTCTGAAGGTGTGTTTTAGAACTAGCAAGCATAAAAAAGAAGAACTACCAAACTATAGATGATGTCAAATCAAATATTGTTTTAGATGATCAGATGATGCACACACATTTTGTAGTGTATAGCAACTGTCAGTTAGCAACATTGTATTTGAACTCAAAGTAAGAATGAAAATATTTTTCTGATAAGTTAACGCTGACATAAACAGCTTATTAAAGAATTATAGGCGTGTACACACACTTTAAAAACCATTTCTCCCTTCATCTGATCTCACAGAAAATCAGTCGCCCTACCCTCTCGGTATAGAGGTCACAGACGTTTAAAATCACTGAGGGCGGTAAAATCTCATTCACTCCAACAGAAACAAACACTTCAGCCAATTCCTTATACATCTGAATGTGCAGTTAACCGCATATTCAGCCCGAAAACGAGAACGAGACCTGATTCTATTTACAACGCGTAGTGTGTGTTAAACCGTCACTCTCTTTAGATCGTTAAACGATAACAGTCGTCCTGTAGCTGCTTATCGTATTCTTGACTGCATGAATTGAACGTTTGAACTGTAACAATCACTGGGCTCATTAAAGGGTTAAAATTAAACGCGCGTAAATGTTTCAGTCAGTGAACTGGAACGCTTGTTCTTTGTTTACATTTACAAAATAGAATTTTAAACCTTTTCTCGCTTAAGTTTCGCTCACGCTAAGGAAACAAAATGATTAGCGGAGGGAATTAAAGATGAAATCGAATAATAACAGACTACACATCGAGTCCCATTATCGGATCGAGTTAAACTCGTTTGCTACGACTACACGCTGCTGTCAGTGATGCTTCACAGCACATAAACGGCGAATAAATCTGAACTTACTGGTTTTGATAGTCTATGATAATGGCTAGATGTCACATTTGTATGTTAAAATGTACAGAGCAGCTCTGAATCTGCAATGTCTGGCTCATATGCAGCCTATTTTTCTTCCAGCAGACACCAGAAAGGACAAGGGCAGTTTTCAGACATTTCAAAGCCCGTTAAAGCACTGATATAGGAGCAAATCTGGACGAATAGGGCGCATAAAGGACCGTAAAAAGGTCTAAAAGAAAAGCCATTTGTGTTCGCAGACACCCACGGCTCACTACTACGACAACGTCCAGTCTGAGACGCAACCAAAGCGTGCGATGCACGCAGATCGAGCTCACATCGTAGAAAATACATCGAAATGGCTTTACGATTAAGCAAATCTTTTTGTACCGTTCACAAAAATGTGTCAACCGAGCCAGCTAAATATAACTCCGCCTTCTTCTTCAAGCGGCCCTCGCTCTTCAGAGCAATACAAAATGTGCGCACGGGAGCAAAACGCTTCCATCCAAATCCACACTTTAATAGTTGAACGAAATATTGTGGTTACCTGCCGTGAAACCAGTCTTTGCAGGCGTCGCATTCGATCATAAACTGGGTTACGTCGTAAGGTAATCTGCAGATGCAATACACGGGTACAGTCGCCATGTTAGATCAATTCACAACAACAGCCGGAGAGATGGATGGGGGCAGCAGGAACCTCCCGTAACACAAACTACAGCGATATGAAGAGCCGCGGAGCCGCTCCTACGTCCATTCGAACGTTTCCCAGATCCGATGTTACAATGTTACGATGTTAAAATGTTTCCCGCGCTGCATTGACGTGTGCATGCCCCCTGGTGACTATACGAGCGCCGAGACTTTCATAAAGCCCAAGAAAATGCATCCTTTCATTGTAATATTGTTACGTCAGTCTGCAAGACGGGAAAAATCGCCTCGGTCATGCTGGTCCAGATGAATGGAGCTCATTAAACGCTGCGGCTGCTTCTCAGGGTTTCCCGGGACGATAGAAAGACGAAAATCCACCGCCAGGGATCTCCAGCCAACCGTCGAACCAGCTGCAGCAGAGTCTGTGATACGTTAATAAGGTCTCATGCAGTTATGGCATAGACGTGAGAGGATTAAAAGAACAGAGGGTTACTTTAAATTTTGACAAGGTTATTATTTTCGACTATAGATAGATAAATGGCACAGTGCAAACTAAAAGCGAGTGAGGAAAATTACGAGTTAAGTTGTGAAACGTAGTTTTTTTTTTTTTAATAACGAAAAAGTGACAGGGAATTGTGCAAATATATAATTAATGTATGTATATAATTTTCCTATATATTATATGTGAAATTAATGCAAATTTAATACAATTTTTAAATAAAAGCTAAAGTGAGACAAGGAATAAATTATGATCATAATATATAATGTGTGTGTATATAAAAACTGTATGCAAACAGCACTATATAGAGAGAGTGCTACTTGCATACAAAGTTATTATATGTATATGTGTATTTATATATATATATATATATATATATATATATATATATATATATATATATATATATATACATATACATATATATACATATATATACATATACATATATATACATACACACACACATACATAGCCAAATATATAGCAGCGATATATCCTGTTTACTCACCATGGAATTGTTTCTGCTATATACTGGCACTCTTTTAAAAAAAATCAAAAAACAAAACAATATCTACCAAGCCATATGGCCTATGAAGACAAAATGGGAATCTGAGGAGACTCATGACAAATTAATCAAATGTCCTAAGAATATTCAAACATTTTGCTCAGGTACACTCAGAGCATGGTCGCAATGACAATGATGCAAGTTTTGTCTTAATACACAGAAGTGTTAGTAAAATACATAATTGAAAAAGAAAAGAAAAGAAAAAAAAAAAATCAGAAAATTGATGTCATTCTATTTTGACCAGTGACTATAATTGTATAAGCAAAATATTTTTTCTCTCTGACCAGTAGGTCCTGTCCCAAACTGCTCCAGTGAAAATTCAGGGAAGATCAAATTAATGTTCTAGGATAAGATTGAAAAAATATATTTAATAATAATAATATATACCAGAAAATTGAGTTGGGTGAAAATGAAAACCAAATTGAGTCAGTCACATTTCACTCAAGTTCAGTTACAACTGGAAAGGTAAGTGCACATTTGACCTCTTGGTGGTGCTAGATGGTCTGAGATTTAGCCACCAGTAGTGTTCAGACTTTCTGCCAATCATTGTGCTAAATGTCACATCTTTTTATGGTTCTCAAGTCTGCCAAAGCCACAAAAAGAGGAAGATGAAACTAACAGTTAAAAAAGTGCTTGTCACATAGAATGCAAAAAATAGGCCATTAACAAATATTTAGCAAAATATTTATATATTCTAGAAAACGTTCTCAATTTATAGAACATTGCTGTTTTCAAAAAGTAACAAAAATGAAAGTCTATTACTAAAGAACATGACTTGACAGTTTATTCTCCAGCAGGGGGCTGAAAACATCCACATGCTGCTGCAAAGCTTGACTGTAACACTGTAAAATCATGAAAAATTCAACCTGTGTAGTAAAAAAGTTTGAGATTACAAGCCATCAACTCTTAAAAACACACACACACACACGCAAAGAGAATTATTCTAAAAGAATAAAGACTTTTATTAAGCATTGTAAGTTGCATTCAATTTCCTTCTAATACATCACACCACAATCCATCAACAATCACTCAAACCCAACAGTAGTTCATTCTTTTACAATCCATGAGTTAGGAAGAAACTCCGATCAACTTACATCAAGGTAACCTACTTAGACTTGCGGCAGGGGACTGAGGGGAATACACCATATTTCTGATCACTAATGTGCAATGAAAAGCATCAGGAGGATTAGATGGAGAAGTAATGATTCTCATTTAGAAGTACGTTTATAAGTTCTGAAAACACTAAAGTAAACATCAAAATGATTACAAGTGTACTTGCTTAGGCTAAACTCTCAAATGGGAGGGTCGAATGTTTCGCAAAACTTGTTCCGAGCTAAGAAAAAGGGGAAGAATTTAAGATCAAAGCCATTTTTTTTTGTTTTTTCAGAGATGGTATGCTAGTATGATTGCGAAAAACAGCAACAGAGAACAATAATGTATACAGTGATGAGTACACCAGGATTAACAATATTTAACGTGGCTAGATAATGTTGGAGTAAATACAACAGAGGTCAATAAATCACAAAAATAATCAACTTAAGTTTAGCGCAAATCAGTTACTGACTAACAGTTAACACCTTTTATAGGACTATTACTGATTATCAGCCTTTTTAAATTTTGCAGATGGGCACGGTATTTGTAATGAAGGAAGAAATAGGACAACATGCATTATAACTACACACCTTTTTTTCTTTTAATTGTGAGCCATGCAGAAAGTTTAGCTGAGACAGTTGTACTAATGTGCTACGTTTGATTCAAGAAACCACATTGATCGTTGATCACTGATGCATGGTGTTTTCTGACACGGAAAGAGACATTGGTGCTCGTTTGCAACTCGTGAGATTTTTCTAACCATTTCTTGACATATTACCTATAACCGCTAATGTATGACATTGAAATCATCAGAACTTAAGATGCAGCAGTAATACTAATTACTCAATGTCAAAACAACCGCACATTTGAAACACGAGTAAACTCACAGTGGTCACACGTGAGAAATGCGTTGTTGGTTTTCTCTTTTTCAAATCGTGAGTTTTAGGATCTCAAACAATTAAAAAAAGCATTTACCGTGACAATACGAACTCAATTACAATGGCAAATATATATATGGTACTTGAATCTCAACTTGCTAAAACTAAAAGACTGGCAAATGAAAATCAGTATTTCGGTTTCTGCATTTCATCAAGAAAGTAAAATAATTTCATGTAACCAGTTTTAAAACACGTAATATCATTGACGAGGGAGAACACCGTCTTTCATCGTTAAACTGGTAAGAATCTCTATTTATTGACTTGTATATCTATGTTTTACTGAGAGGTCTCCTCATCATTACTTGTGGCTTTAACTCGCTGACATCAAAGAGGGATTTCAAAAATTCGTAAGTCCTCATTTATCGCTTTCGGAGAGGAAAAATGTACACCAACTGTAGGCCTTCCATCCTTCCAGATATTCCTTAACACTTAACCTTCCATCAACCTTCACCCTCTCTATAAAAATAGGTTTACTCTTCTGCTTGTAAGACAGCGGCGCCCAGAGCTTCATCTCTGAGGCCCTCGCCATCTTCATTTAGTGCATTTAAATGAGGATTAGTATTGCACATTTTAGATTCGTTGCTAAAGGCACTTTCAGGTTGGTTTGGAGCCCTGCTTTCCTCTTCGTTCCCATTGACCTGGTCTTCCTCTTTACCCTCCACCAGGCCGTTCTCTGAAGCATCTTCTGAGGGCAGATGTGGTGTTTTGGTCGCCAACTTGGGCTTTTTTCTGTCTTTTATCGCGTCATTGGTTGAGGCAGCATATGCAGGCTTGCTCTGTTAAAATTAATTTTGCACCATTTTTTAACGTCAATGTCCATCAATCATTTTGATTAAAAATTACTTACTATTTTTGATTTTTTTAACCACACACTGCATTTTAAAAATGTAATATGTCCCAGGACATGTGACCCCTGGAACTGATGCACTAGCACTGAAAATGTTGAGGTTGATTAGTAAGATTTTTTTAATGTTTTTGAAAGAAGTCTCTTATGATCACCAAGGCTGAATTAATTTGATCAAAAATAAAAGAATATTATGAAATATCACAAATATTATATTTTTAAATGTAATTTATTCCCAGTTTAATGCATCCTTGCTTAATTAAATAATTCATTTCTTTAAAAAAATCTTACTGATCCTAAACTTTTGAATGGCAGTGTATATATTCTTGCTTATATGTTATGAATTTAACATTCACCTGGTATGATCCCTGACTCTTGAACCCTCTACTGTAGTATTTGGTTCCTCGACCAAAGGTCCTTATAACAGGAGTAGAAATCACACCTCTTGGACGACTGTTCAAAGAAAGGGAATACGTTAAATAAATAAATATGAATACAATATTTAGACGCAGATATTTCTGCAACAGAGACAAATACAAACTGTGAGTAAGCAAGTCAATTCAAAATAAACAGTACAGACAAGAAAAATTTACTAACAGTAAATATAAATGTATTTTTGGAATATAGGATACAAGAGTACAGAAATACAAACATTAGAATTGTATAATTTATTTATAGCAGTACTGAAGAAAAATGACAGAATATTTCATGCTTACCCTCTGGTTGGTCCACCAACTGACACCACCTGTATGGGGAACGAGGCTCTTCCTCTTCCACGGCGACTACCGGCCCATTGACCCACCACAGTACCTGCAATCTCAAGCTTACCACCCTGTGAGGGGATGGCTTGAAGGCCAACTTGAAACGAATGAAATGAACAACGTAACTTTAATAACTCTGAAGAAACTGCATCTTTAAATGATTAAATCAAACTGTTTAGCTTTTTCAGCTATACGTATTTAAAACAGTGATGTACTTTGCGTCAGATCATAGCAAAGAATCCTGGGATATTGTTTCTCACTTCTCATACTTTACCTGGGTTAACAATTAATCCTGGGTATTCATACGCTGATGTTTCACATTGTACATTCTTAAACCCTAGGCTAACGTTCTTATTTGCAATTTTAGTGTCACTGATTGACATCACCTGTTTACATAAAGGCTGTGGTATTGCACATCCTCATATTATATATTGCCTACAACAGCTATCAAGTTTGTCCTGAATGGACTTTTCAGACTGTTAAAAGGTAAGAATGAAACGGTCTCTTCTCGCGTTTTACGTCAGCATTTAAAAATTTTTCCCATCAAACGCTAAAACTACCGTTTATACAAATCGCACCGTTTCCATGATGTACAAAGCACGTAAATATGAAGAACGCAATTTATTTTGTTGCTAAGGATCTAAGGATTCTAACACCAAAATGTTTCACACTAACAGCAAAAAGTGCTGTTAACTCTAATCCATAGCAGGGTTTCATAACACAAGGTAAAAAACATTGCTAAGCCTTCTTCTAAATTACAAATGTAAAACGTTTCACTACCCAGGGTTTTAAAACGGCGTGTGAAAAGCTGTCATTCGTTCCTCACGTTTACTGCCTAGTAATAAACATGACTTACATGGTATTAGCAGGTTACTTCTAAAAGAACATATTTCGTGCTCACACATTTCACATTTAAGCTAAATAAACAATTTGTAATGAAAAGGTGTTTGGCATGTTGTGAATGTGTACCAAACAGTCTAACAATCATTCTTACCAGGCATGCCCCTGCCTCTACCCTGCATTGGGGGCAGAGGAGGTGGAGGGTAGAAGGTGCTGTTGTGAGGGTAGAAAGGCATTCCGTGTGGAGGTGGAGGGGGGAATGCGAGGGGCTGGGGTGGCCGAGAGAAGTTCAGACCCTCCAGGATACTCTGACGCATTTTCTCCACCTTGGCAACTAGTTCTGTCTGGAGACAACAAGCGGACACTTATATTTTAGATCGGCTATACCTCTGGATTGCAATCCCAGACCTACAATTTCGTCCTTACGTTATAGGAAAAAAACAAAGTGAAATTAGCTTTCACCTTGCAATTTACAATCAGATTTCACCTTCAATTCGATGGATTAATGATTAACAATTTAGTAAATATTACAGTATATACTGTGCAAAGCCATAAATTACTGTGAGCAACAAAACCATAAATTAAAGTGCGCCACAGACTGCAAGCTCAAAAACATTGTTTCAGCTCCAAAAACATCTTTGTTAAACATTTTAAAATAGAGAAAGGTATATTTGTAATAATTTATACCGCAATTATTATAGATTTGGTTTGGGTTCAGCATTAGCAATGTGTGAGAGCACCTCTGACTGATGTCTTTTAATATATAATATGCTTAATATAATTTCATTGCATTTTATATATACACTACCATTCAAAAGTTTGGGGTCAGTAAGATTTAAAAAAAAAAAAATAATAATAATAAAATATTGAAAGAAATATCTTATGCTCAACACACCTGCATTTATTTGATAAAAAAAATACAGTTAATAACTGTAATATTGTGAAATATTATTACAATTTAAAATAATAATTTACCATTTCAAAAATATTTTAAAATGTAATTTATTATCAATTTAATATCAATAATGAAGTACCAGAGGCTGGTTGTGTACTGAAGCCCAAAATGTTTCAATCTATCTAGCACACAGTTGTGTCATCAATCTTTTCTGCTGTAATACTTCAATTTGGTGTGTCAGTTTAAGGTCATTATGTCTGTAAATCATGTGGCGTTGAAACTTTTATGCATGTAAAAACAAAAAACAAAACAGTGTTGCCATGTTAATTATACCTGACCATCGCAGAGGTCAATGAGTTGGGCCTTGTCTCTGTTGGCCCGGATGAGTTTACTCTGTAGCAGCTTGCCGTCAAAGTACATCCACGGACAGCAGTGTTCCCAGGGAATGGGCTGCCCACACACGTCATTGGCAAACAGTGCCATATCCACTCCACTCATAAAAAGAGCTGCCACCTGAACGCCGCGTGGATCCAGGTTATCAATCTGGAGGCGACAGATGCAGTGACAGTCAAACAAAGCTCTTAAGGTTAAATAACCACCCAGCAGATTACAACCCGCTCAGCCAAAGCACAAAGCAAGCATGAACAAATCATAGTCTATCCATACATGGACACTAATGCACAAACCACACCAGCCAATTCACCAACAGCCAGCGAAAGCAACCAGCAAAGGCAGCAGTGAAGCAAGAAGCGCATATAGATTAGGGCTGTCAAACGATTAATCGCGATTAATCGCATACAAAATAAAAGTTTGAGTTTGTATAATATAATATAATATATGTGTGAGTAATGTGTGTAATTAATATGTATATATAAATACACACAAATTAATGTATATATTTAAGAGAAATATGTTATTTATGTACAAAAAATGTATTTATACATAATATAAATAATATAAAAATATAAATAAATACATATACTTGTAAATATTTCTCAAATATATACATGGATGTGTTTGTATTTATATATACACATAATAATTACACACAGTACACCCACATATATTAGGCAAACTCAAACCTTTATTTTGTATGCGATTAATCGTGATTAATCGTTTGACAGCCCTTATATAGATCGACAAAACTGACAGACATTGGCAGACACGACACAGCACAGCAAGTGTGGATGGTTCACGCGTTTTTATGCGCTCACAGAAACACAAACTGAAATGAGCAGGAAAAAAAGCAGATCAGCTAGGCAAGTAAACCATCTACACAAAAAGACCACATTCCTAGCACTCAAGTTGCTCAATGCCATGTCTTTTTTCCCGCAAAACCGACTATCAGATGAAAAACATGCTTTTACAAAGCATTAAGGCCAATCAGCCTGGCAAGCGTCCTTACAAAATAAGAAGTGTCCAGAAAAATACTTAAAACCTCATTTTTTGAAATGCAAGTGGCTAGCTGCTTAAAATGCCTTTAACACGTAAACATATCAGATTATTAAATAATAATAAAAACCGGAGCCGGTTCATAACCAAATCTGAATGTGAATCACATAAACAAGCTTTAAAAGAAATTTATTCATTAACTCTTTCACAGAGTATTTATTTATTTTAGCAAAAAAAACTAGTTCAGTAAACAAACTTAAACTTAAAACATTCATAAAAAGTCATAATAATGAATAGTTTTGAGGGCAAAAAATAATTTGTGAATATTCTGTACTTTCATTTTTGTATGCCAAACAGTTAATTTAGATATAATACATATGTTTTTATCTTACTCTGTACAAATAGTTTTGCGTAAAGACAATTGTCTGTGGATATTTTAACATTTGCTTCTCATGTTTGAATGACAAAATTTATCAAAACTATTTTTTTTTTTTTTTTTTTTTTTTAGAGATAAATTTGGCTCTGCGAATATTTTTCTTCCATGTCATTTAGTTGCATATGCCTTAATATGAACAGCAGGCCTTTAATGTGGGTTTGTGGGTATTCTCTGGACGCTCCTCATGCAACATTCTCCACATAAATCACCTTCAGGTCCTGCAGCTGGTCAGGCTCATAAAGTTTAGGAGAAAGTGCTTGAGCTAGGAAAGCGTCAAGTTCGTTACGACGCAAAATTCTTACTCCTGGCCATTGTAACATAAACCTGAATTAAAACACAAAGGAGTGAAATATTACAAATAAACAAGAGCTGATACTGAAGGCCCTTACTGCAATGGTTTAAGCCATTTGTAATCCGTGGGAAAGCATTTAACACAGTATCCTACCATAGTTTTTTTTATGCTTTTTCAAGACTTTAGAAATACAAACTGTGTTTAGATGCTTACCGTAGTACGCAACAGAGCACCATGAGAGGTGTGGGGACATTGGCAGGGTTCAGCATAGCTGGAGTGTCCGACCTCATGCAGGCCAAGAAAGCCCTCATCCTCCGGTTCTTGTCCTCCACTGCCTTGCCCAGCCAGAGTTTCTTCAGGTTTGGGCAGGTCCACTCCCGGAAGGGAAGAGCTTCCACTAGTTCAGGGGTGTGTGGAGATTTGCCTTTGTAAGCAGCCCATTCTTTTATTATCACTGTTGGATCTACAATGCCACAAGACAAACACACTGTTTAGTCTGCAGATGTGACTAAACAAGAACTAACTGGCAATAAATATTTATTGGAAACTACCCAAATATTCTCATATTGGTGGAGTTTTTTCACTGTGAATTTAGCCATTTATTTTTTCATAGTTCTATGGACACATATATTGTTAATTCCAGAGCTCATTGTAGATCTGCCTTGACAGTAATTTCTCTAATTGAGTAAATTAATGGGATGTTTCCTTCTGAAAGATGGAGTTTTCCCTGTTCTATTTTCATATCTTGTATTCTATTTTCCACTGAGAGGAAAAAGACATCAGCATTACCAGAGCTGATGTTAGTTATTGAATGATGCTAATTATTGAAATTAATTTGCCTAGATACGACCTAGAATAACAAGCTAATGTCAACACTCAAGTACACTCTTGGAGTAATTAAATCAGCCATCAACAGGCCCCTGGAGAGAATTTAGGCAATAAGAGCAGGGTTGGGAACTGAGAACCAACGATTTCAAGCATGTCTAAATAACGCAATGCTGGAACAATTAATTTGTCCTAATTTTCATTTCATTTTTAAATTTTTAATTAACAATTGTGGAGATTCGAAAAACAGAAGCAGAATTTTCAACTGATTTAGGGGAAAATTTGTGAAATTTAGAAAGTCTATATTATGTCTTTATAAATTAAAGGCATGGTCAGCAATTTGTTCTAGGAACATTTTTTGTTATGCTGGTTGAAAGTCTCTTCAATCACTCAGTTAAGTGGTCTAAAAGTATATATATGTATATTGTCTGTGGAAGGTGTAGCAAAGACTATAGAATAACACAAGACGTGTCACTCGCATTGTTTTGAATTGGAGAAAGTGTAACGCGCAATATGGTGGAATAAGTCCCGCCTTCTGAATAAGAGCCAATCGTAAAGTCATTGGTAAAGTCATTGCGTCACTTCAGCGGCCATTAGAATCACCGGTTTCTATAGAAACAGTCAGACGAAGAGACGTGCATTTAGGTCTGCGCATGCGCATTTGCTTGATCCAGCCTGAAAAATAGTTTTTTTTTTTTTGTCATGATTCGAGCGTTTAGAAACTAAATTTATCAGCCAGTTGTTGTTAGATTTCATTGGTGATTTCAAATATGAAATTTAATCTTAAGGTTGGCGAACAGTTTTGGAGAATTTGATGTTTCCTCATTCAAAGAGATTGCATGATGCCCAGGATGCCCGAGAGGCGTTTCAAAGATGGCCGCCGAGTGAAATGACTTAAAGGGACTTTGGGCGTAGGACCATAAAATGTTCAGTTTGTGACTCAAATTTATGCGTTTCAGTGGAAACACTATCATCGAAATGATTCTGCAGCAGTCAGGTGGTATAGGTCAGTGCTCTTTAAGTTGTTTACGTTCATTATTATTGTAATATGTGCTTTGAGACATGAGGTAGTTTAATGGCGTCTCTCATGATGCTTTTGTTTGCCCCTTGCTGTACGCATTCATGTGTTTTGGAGGAGGCGTGGCTTTGGAGAGCTCTCTGAAGGGAGGGCGGAAAGTCGTTTTTAGAGCTAGCTAGCTATTGCTAGCCTCTCAGGAAAATTACCTACCCTATCTATAATGCAAATTCATTCCAAGTGTGAGTATTTATTTTAGGTGAGAAGTGTTGCGATATTTGACTTTTTTATATAAACTTCTCTTAATGAAATTTCTGAATTATAGTGTTAGGGAAGATGACAATTTATGATTTTGTCATTGTTTTTTTTTTTTATTTGCTTAAATTCTTTATGTTTTTTTTGGTAAAATTGGTAAAGGTCTGGCTCCTTAATGTAATTAATATTCATGTTCTTTAGTTAACATTAGTTAACTACATTAACAAGAACTATTAATGAACTGCACTTCTACAGCATTAATTAAACTTTGTTAATGTTAATTTCCACATTTACGAACACATTATTAAAATCTTGTTAACATTAGTTAATGCACTGTGAACTAAAATGAACAAACAATAAACAACTGTATTTTTATTAACTAACGTTAACGACGATTAGTAAATACAGCAACAAATGTATTGCTCATGGTTAGTTCATGTTAGTTAATACATTAACTAAATGAACCTTATTGTAAAGTGTTACCGGC